>NC_056747.1:669854814-669869814 GCF_019279795.1 Protopterus annectens | reverse complement strand
CCTGCACATCCCAATAAGGGAATCTTGCAGAAAATACCTATGCTTCAGAGCAGGGTACATGCATTATCAGTTCTCTGCACTGCCCTGTAGCTTATCTACTGCGCCCAGGGTATTCACAAAGTGCCTAGCTCCAGTCATTGCATTCTGCAAGCAAAGAAATATTCATGTATACCCATACCTGGACGATAGTATGTCCTGGCTTTCTGCCCTCATTAGGCAATTTAAATCATCTGGCATTTGTAAAGAAACTGCTAACCTCACTGAGGTGCACCAGTAACGAAAATAAATCTCACCTACTACCCTCACTGGGTTGCACCGTAAACAAAAAGAAATCTCACCTAGTACTCTGCCAACAAATTGTATTCCTGGGAGCAAGCTTGAACACAACTTCCCAGATGGCCTACCTCACGCCAGAGAAACAAGTTTGACAGCCTACTTCAAACTACTGGCCACAAAAAACCCAGCTATCTGCAAGGAAAATACTGCACGCCCTGGGGTTCATTGCCTTTTCCATCCTACTAATTCCATATGCAAGACTGCATATGAGGAATCTACAATGGTATCTAAAAAGCCTATGGTGTCAACATTCTCAGGACCTGGATTCAATGATTCCGGTCATTCCTTGTATAAACACAGAGTTCCTTTGGTGGGTAGAGGCCTGTTACCACAACAAGGGACACTCATTCACTCTTACCCCCTGCTGCCCAAACCCTAACAGATGCTTCAGACTATGCAAGCGGGTCTCACTTGGCAGGGCAGTGCATTCAGGGCAAATGGAACCAGAGTCAAATGCGTATCAGTCAGAAAGAAATGTTAGCTGTACAGAATTCTCTTACAGCCTTCAAGGACTACATTCTTCCAGGACAGTAATTGGTAAAGGCTGACAACACCACTGTTATGTGGTACATAAACAAGCAGGGGGGATCCCACTCATACCGTCTCTGCTGACTTATCATGGCTCTGTGGAACACAGCCTTGAGCTACCAAGTGCATCTACAAGCTCAGTTCCTGCCAGGCAAGCTAAATTCACTGGCAGATAACCTGAGAAATCTCATGGACCCACACAAGTGGAAACTGGAACCAAACTTGTTAAACATTTTGAGAAACAAATTGGGGAGCCCAAAGATAGACCTGTTTGCCTCCCCTCAGAACTACCAATTGGACATGTTCTGCACAAGGACTTCCTACAGACAAGCTTGGAAAGTGGATGCCCTGTCCTTCACCTGGGAAAGCCACTCCGTTTGTGCCTTTCCCCCTCTGCCTCTCCTTTCATGTTCTACTAAAGATCAAACAGGATAAACCAAGGACAATACTCATTGCACCAGACTGGCCACGAAAACACTGGTACCCCCTCTTGCGCAGTATGTCACTGCTGGAACCATGGCACCTGCCTCAGTCCCCTTCCCTGCTGTCCCAGCAGGAGGGCCAGTAGGAGGCCTACTACTAAAAAATCCAATGCTGAAAAGTGGAAAAGATGCTGTTCCTGGTGCCAAACTCAGGGGTTGGGCACAACAATGCCCAGCTTACTGCATATTCTTCAGTACTTAACAGAGATGCTTCACAAGGGCCTTTCATTCTCTTCTATTAAAATTCATGCCTCAGTCATTTCAGCACATTATAATACTGAGCCACTCCTCTTCTCTCACCCCCTGCTGAAGCAATTCTTTAGAGGGGCCAAAAATTTTAAGACCACCCAGCAGAGCTCCTACCCCAGCCTGGGACCTTAACTTCATATTGGAAAAGCTGACTCTACCTGCCTTTGAGCCAGCTGCAACTGCAGAGTTGAAATTCCTTTCTTGAAAAACAGCCTTCCTCCTTGCCATCACTTCAGCAAGGAGAGTGTTTGAATTACAGGCCCTCATGGCAGTGGAGCCCTTCGTCATCTTCCATGCAGACAGGGTGTCCCTCAGGACCAATCCTTCCTTTATGCCCAAGGTGGTATCCAGTGTGGCCCTTAATCAGTCCTTTCATTTGCCAACTTTCTTTTCTAATCCACAGAACAAAGGAGTATGACTACTGCACTCTTTGTATGTGCACAGATAAGTTAAATTTTATTTGGACAGGACTAAGCCTTTCGGGGAAAACTGGACAGCTGCTTGTTGCCTTTGCTGCAGGGGCAGAGGGGAAGGCCATTTCAAAGCAAACCATTTCTAAGTGGATAGGCCATTGCATTCATTTTTGCTATAAGCACCATGGAAAACCTACTCAACAGGGGGATAAGATCACATTCAATCAGGGCTGCATCTACTTCAACAGTCTTTCTCAGAGGGGTTCCTACCAGGGACATCCTAGAAGCTGCTACCTGGAGTTCTGCTCTTACCTTCATCGAGCATTACCACTTGCCTGTTTTTTTCTAAATCCAGAGCTGGTTTTGCAGGGCTGAATAGCTGGTCCTAATGCTCTTTTTTTTAATTGCCTCCTCCCTGCCTTAGCTTTGGGAATCTACCCAGATGTAATGATTGCAACAGTGAAACACAAAGAATATAGTACAGTTTTGTACATTTACCATAAATGTAGATGTTCAAGTGCATTTACTGTTGCAGTCCTGATTACCCACCCTCTAGCTCCCTGACTTCTATTGACTATACTTCTCTTTTTGTTTTCTGCATTTAAGCTTTCTGGTGTATTTGCCGTTTGTTGGAGGTATAACCTTGTATAGAATTGCTTCCCATTATTGGTGCACCTGACAACTGGGGCAAGAAAAACTGATGTAATAGCGTCAGCTGCATGCTTTATACCCCTGACTACCTGATGTCATGGAAGAAGAGACAAACAGACGCAGGATCCAAGACTTTGATAATCAGGCCGGCTGAGGTCTACCTGCAAGCAAATAACCCAAATGTAATAACTGCAACAGTGTGAATACACTCTAACGTCTACATTTATGCTAAGTGTACACAACTGTACTTTCTGTATATTACATATTTAGGGGAAGTATGCCTTTAAGTTTTATACAGTGTAATTTCATTGATGCAAGCAAAATCCTGGATAATTGCTTAAGTAATTGGAGTATATAAAGGAAGTTGCATCATAATTGAATGACTCTGATGAAGTCAATTCATGTTTCTTGATGAAAGTGGTTTGTTTTACTTTAATAGTATTTAATGTTAAATAAACTGCAGATAAGACATGTTGTGATGGATTCATATTTCAATGTATTCCTCAGCTCTGGAACAAACTTCCAATACTTGAGAGTAGAGCCCTTGCCACCTTCAAGGTAAACCTAGGGAATTGGATGGGCAGCCTCAAATTCTCTCATGGTCTTTTGTTTTGCTGCCCTTGAGGGTAGAGGGGAAGTTTGATTTATTTATTTATTTTTTTGGCTAGGCTTGAAATGGTCTGCAGATTGCCACGTACTTGCCTGTAAACCTAAAGAAAGGAGGAAGTTCACAGTAAATGACTAGGAAGAAAATGGATCAGTATCTATACTGCACAAAGATTGTATACTAAATGAAAGGGCACTGCTCTACATTACAGGGAATAACATTGATCAATCAGAAAACATCCAGTCTACAGAAAGTGATATAATTTCTTTCAACAGAGAAAATAGAAAAATGAGACTGAGTGCAGACTAAAGGAATAAATCTAAATTGAACTTGGAAGGGAAGGGGAACATTACTGTAACTAAAGAGAGAACGGGAACATTACTGTAACTAAAGAGAGAACGGGAACATTACTGTAACTAAAGAGAGAACGGGAACATTACTGTAACTAAAGAGAGAATGGGAACATTACTGTAACTAATAAGAGAACGGGACTAAAGTTGACAGCATGGCTCAGGCTGTGGAATTGCAGATCTTGCTAGATTATATTTTTGCACGTGAAGTAAGTAGTGAACACTGAGATTAATCAGACAAATAGTGACTAAAGTAACTCTTGTAACAGTTGAAAGAACAGACATTACTGATTTAAGAAGTGGGAGACATTTCAGATCTGGTTAGAAATTGTACACTAGTAATTGGAGGTTCTGTTTGAGGAACTGATGATTGTGTTTGCAGAGAGGATAATTAACATAAGATAGCATTATACATGCCCTGTGAAACATGCAGGATGTTGAGTAGGGCCTTGAATGCCTTAATGCAAGGAGGTATATATTTTTTTATTCATGTTTGTTTAAATTATCTCATCTTAAAGGAGTCATGACTGTTGGTACTTGCAGCCATGTTACGTAATGTAGGTGTTGACACATTTTTTTTCACAAATCACATGTAGAAAGGAGAGTCTGATCAGCATGAAGATTATTTTGGGGTAAACACCGTGAAACAAACTGGCTTATATTAAAAACTGTAAATGTGAAGAAAGTCCAGGTCTAATTTTAGGTGCATCTGTCTTTAGACAGATTGGTGTTGATAATGGGGGACCTGAATGCATGTATCAAGACAGACAAAACAGGATATGAGAACTTCCTGGGTTAACTTGAGTGGGGCATCAGGAATAAAGAAGATGCCATTCTAGAATTCTGTCTGGCAAATGGCTTGATGGTGGCCAACCTATGGTTCTGCAAGAGTGACCATCACAAGATCCTATCTGAGTGGTCAACATGCACCTGATGTAGACTTTTTAGTAAGGAAATGGTGTTTTGGTAGAACTGACGATTGGAGTCATCCCCATTGAAATCCAGAGGCCCCAGCGTAAACAATTGATTACTACAGTCTGCTGCAAGTAGTGGACAGAGAAGGCTCTAAGGTCAGCTGAGACTAGGGTGAAGGATTGGAAATTGAATGAAGAAGAGCGAGTACAATGGTTCAAGGAAATTCTTGGGGTTCTGACGCTTGAAGAAGAAGTAAAAAATGGAGATAATGGCAGTACCTCAAAATTTGAGTATAGCAGAAATATCTGGCAGGGCCAGTTATGGAAATAAGGTACGTTGGACTGTTGGTGGAATGCAAAAGTGTATGAAGACATCAAAAGAATGGAGTGCAGGAAAAAGTGGGAGATAGAAAAGATGGACCAGGCTAATAAGGAATACTGGTTGGCTGACAGGGAGCAGTTGGAATTGCAAAGAACACCGCATTAGAGGCAGTCTTCCAGCTTTTGGAAAGTGATTCAGTAGATAGATAGCACGAAGAAATTTTCAGGTTGCAAGGCAGAAAACAAAAAGATGGTCATCAGACAGCCTTCTTAAGAGATGTCAAGCACAACCTACTCCCCATCCATAGAACTTCAGAGACTGCTAGAAGGAATCATTCCAGCAGCTTCTAAGTGACTAAGACCCTGCAGAGGCTGTACTGCGCCAGAACCTGCCTACAATGGAAGAAGAGCCCACCCTAGAAGGTATGAGAATAGCACTAAGGAAAATACAGGGAAAGAGGCAAGGTCAGATGAGGTCACAGTAGATATGATCAAGATGTTGGGTGATGTAGGGGAGAAATGCTTTCAGTGGGTAACCGTAGCAGTGTGGAGATAAAGTATCCCACATGCCTGGAGAGTAAACATTTCAGTTAGTGTACAAGAAGAGGGGGGACATTTACAGCTGTAGGTAGTGTAGAGTTATCAAATTCCAGTCACACTGCATGAATGGTCAGTCTGTGAGAGACTGATAAAATTGCTACTTATCTAGGGAACAACAGACACCATGAGATGTGGGGGCCACTCCTCTGGCATTTTAGCACTTGGGCTGTTAATTTACCCACACCTCAAAGATCTCCCAGACAGAGCTGTAACAGTAAATATATGCAGCCAACCTGGTAGAGATCTCGCCAAAACAACCACCACCACGAACATGTACAGCTACATCTCATGGTGTCTCGGCTTGTTGGCCCATAAGGCAAACCTCCACACAGTCCAGTATTCTAGTCAATAGAGGTGACTCTTATGAGACACTGATGTCTTTCTAAGCAAGGAGAGAGGGTCGCTGTCAGTTGCCTAGCAATGGCTAGGACCTCGTAGATCATGCACACACTCGGGACATTGAGCCACAAATGTCAGTATGACTGCATCATAGTGCCTGTTGGTATAAATTACATGACGCATACCTCTCTCTGCACTATATAAAGGGAAAGATATAATGGGGTTGTCTGTGTCCCAGGCTGGTGTGAGTCTAGCATTAAACAGCAGTGTACCTTCTCCAAGGATCATGCCACAGCAGGAACAAAAAAAAAATTAACTTCAACAATTTTCTTAGAGATGTCTTCTTTTGTGGTACAGTATTTGTCACATTGGGAGGATATGGTTAACAGACCATGCTGCTTTGCCAGGGGTGATCTGTACCTTTCCCTTGTAGGCTTTTGAATATTGGTTAAAACTTTGCTCACCCCATTGTATCTTTTTTTAGGCATTGCTACCCTGAAAAAACATTGGATGTGGCTAAAGCAACCCAGAATAATCTAAAGGTGATGCTGCTGAATGCCAAGAGTTTGAATTAAAAAAAAAATGCACTCCCTGCTAACTCTCCTCATCCTGGGAAATGTAGATGTCTATAGTTGCTGAGACATGGTTCAAAACAGTGGAGAGTATTACAGCAGTGCAGAGCTGTAATTTCTTCCACACTTTTAGACAAGCAACTGCACAGAAAGTGACAAAAGGTGGAAGTGTTTAAATTTACATCAGAAATGCCTCAAGGCTGCTAAAGCTGTATGTCACACTAGAGCCACTTCATGTACAGCTCATCAGAAATATCTTTGTGAGCTGTAGGTCCCCCTCTTTTTGACCCAGGAAAACCATATCCCTTAAATGAACTTTAGTCACACTCCATTCATCCCAACACCGTACTTGTGGGTGACTTCAACTATCCCACTATAAACCATTAATCTTAAATGATCTCAAACTTATAGGCTCTAAGATACACTGATTTTGTTAATGTGAATGTCCTGGACAAGCCAGTCCATACACCCACTAGGGGCCCCATAATCCATGACCTAGTCTTCGCCAGCATTGGGGAAGGTTGCACTCGCCCTAGTGTAACTTCCTCTCTGGTCAGGTCAGACCACAAAGGTGTATCCATCGAAATAAAAACAGAACTTGGCACACCTAGTTACTCTGGAACTAAGGAAGTGTAAATGGCAAACTCTTTAGCACAAACTGTTTGTTTTTTTATAGTGATTGTATTCTTTAGGTTTTAAACTGCATTTTATAAGTCACAGTAAACCTAGTTAATGTTAAATTTGCAATATTTTGTAAACTACTTGAAATATCTCTGCAGCCACTTAAGTTGCACACATACTGTTAATAGCATTTTGTTAATCTAGTTAAGAACGTTTTATATGATGCTAAACAGTTCTGTCTGTGCTAACTGGTTGTTGAGATACTTGGAAAAGCATTAAAGTTATGACAATATAATTTAAATATTATATGAGCAGCAGTTAATATCTCTACCCTCACTATAAAGAGGTCAGCTATCAACATGGTTGTATTTGCCATTGTGAAAGCATTAAGATGAAATATTTTAATAAATTGTATGCAACATGTGTTAATTTTAATGCAGACATGAGCAAGCAATATTTGATTCCTAGAGGTGTCAGTAGAATGTAACTACAAAAGCACCTACAGGTGTCACCCAGCTGTAATGAATTAACAAAAGTAAGAAAATGACCAGATGTAGGAAGTGCAGAGCCTTGCAAGGCAAGAGCTGTCATGAAATCAAGTTAGCAATTCTAAGGACCAAGTCTACTAAAGCAAAATTTGAGGTAAATGTATCCTTCCAGGCTAGACAACCATAAGGCATTCAGTAGTTATGTCCAAAACCTCAAAGGCAATTCACAACAATTTGCTAAACTAATTATAAATGGAGCCATCTACACTGAGCCAAAGGATATAGCAAGTGTACTGGCCAGTAAATTTCAAGTCAGATGTCATGGACTTTTGGTAGACCATGTTTGCAGATTACTGCAAACCAGGCAGAGGAGTAAAATCCCTGAAAGGCACAAACCTCCTCCAAGAAGGCCTGAAGCAGACTAACAGCTGGTACCAGAGTTGCAGTCTAAAACTGTCCAAAAAAATACATAATACTGGGGCACATTCAATAACGCGTACATTGTGTACAGCAAGAGTACACTATATGTATTCAAGAACATCCCTAATGCATTTTATGCGTTTACTATTCACAAAGAACTTGCAGTGAGTGTACATGTGGTCTACACTGTGTTGTACCCTTTATGGATCCATGTCAATATTTAATGCTGCAAGAAAATCAGTCGGAAAACTAAAATTAGGAGGTGCGAGTTATGCCTGTGTTGTCTGTAGACTTGGAATGCTATGCACTTAGTGTAGGCCTTGTTGAATCCCAGGGGATTGTATTTCAGAAAGGTGACCACTCCTGGAAATTATTGCATGTATAATACAGAAGAGTTGACTGTGTGGTCAGGCATTTGGGAAAATATGCATTCAGTAGTTTTGTTTTTTGACCACCTTGTGCTGTATAGTAAGAAAATAAATATGTTGTGCAACCTGTAAGCAAGGGTATGACATCTGGGTTCTAAGATGTCATTGTTCTGGTATAATTTGACCACTTAGGCCTTTAAAAACTAAGTTGAAACACCTACTTCTCTTCCGGCTCAGAAATGTAGCTCCAGGCCAGCCTGTTTATAGGTGTTTTGATGCTAATTATATGCAACTTAGAATGCACATTTAAGTACCTAGGTTTATGAGGTTTTGTTGGTCCTCTCTTTGGAAGCGGTGATCTGAATTGATAACTCTTGATTTGTTCACGGTAATACATTTTTGATGCAAGTGTCCTTTTTTGTGTAGGTCATGTTTCAGATGATGTTTCAGGAAAGAATATTTCACAAGAAGCCAAACTAGTTTTTAGACTACAATTCTTAACTGATATTTTTTCTGTATTCACCACATTGGTATTTAAAGAAATACACTTTTTGTAAAGAAAATCTTGACATTTAGATGAAGTTTTTCTTTATGCATAAAAGTAGCAGGGGGCATAGCTCGCATTTCCTCCTTTACCCTAACCCCCTGTTTTATTACTGACCTGGAGTGATGCATCTGTTATATTCTTCACCTCTCGCTTTTATTCAGGTACCTTGAGATAGAATTTAAAGAATTCCGTAAGGGATGTTATGTAAGATGTGTGGAGATTAAGGGGGATAGGGTCAGTAGCCTGCTATGAAATTATAGTTGCTCGATTTGATCTTGGTTTTGAAGAGCAAGGCCTGCTTGTCAGCTTGCTTTCTCAAGTTCATCATCATTATAAGTACTGATAATTTGTTTGCAAAATAGGATTTGCACTTGTGTGAGGGATCATACCCCAAGAAAAGGGTTTGACATTATATCTGTATTACTGTTGTGACCTGTTTTGAGCAATTTTGACATACAGCACGGTTAACTACCACTGAGTAGTGCTATATTAGACATGGTAGATGTTCATTAAGCCTTTTGAGTCTCTTATAGAGCATTTGCAGATGGTATACCTTCTTTAAGTTGCTGCTTTTGAAGTTTTGCATAGAGGCAAGTTATGAGTCATTCAAGAAGTAACTTCATTCCACATTACCAGCTACGGATATGGAGGCTGTATAAAGGGCATAGTTTGCCTATTTATTTATTTATTTATTTATTTATTTATTTTTTATAACCAGAAGTTGATAAAAGTGGTATGTGTAGTTTTATAGCAAATTTAAATGTGCTCAAATTGAGGTGGGTGTTTATCACATGAAGTTAGATTTTACATGCAGTAGTCCTTGCGGGATTTAATTGTTTATTAAAAATTCTGTAGAGTAACTCCTTGTGGTGTCAGTAATGCCATAGGCTGCACACTCCTTTGATGCAAAAGGCAGTGGGTTCCATTCCCACAACAGGCAGATCAGTTGCTGACACTGCACTGCAGTATAAGGGGGATGATGCAATCCTGAGTGTGCCGTCCTTTAAATGAGCAATTTAAACTTGAGGCCCCATCTGCTTGATTTGGTGGTAGATCAGGTGGATGTAAAAAATCCCACAGCACCTATCAAAAAAGTAAGGAAAGTTCCTTGATGCACTGGCAAAAATGTCCCCTTGCAGTGTAAACACCACTTTGTCTTCCTTGAAAATAGCCTAGAAGCCTACTGGAACTAACCCAGTTAACAGAGGATAGATGAGATAAATTTTGCTTGTGTTCATAGCCTTGATGACTTTGGCAGATGAAACATGTGGCATTGGGGCTACATTGCAGCAGATGAAAATGGAAATTTTTATGATTCATTGATTTGGTTCCCAGTGCCACCTTAAAGGTTCTTTTCTTTTTGGACTGACGGCAGGGCCTCTAACTGGTTTGTTCACACTGAAAGACTTGTATTTTACATATTTCATCCTTCTGATAATGTTTATGAAATGACACCACTTGTCCGTGTTTGCACATTGGAAACATAGTTGCCATTTTAGGTTGTTGCTGCATGAGGCCCTCTGTTAGTTAATTTTTTAAGATTTCTAGCTCCCCATCAAGTGACCCTGCCTTTCATAGCTATTTGCTACAAGTTACAGCTTTGTGTTTAGGTGCCTTGTACTTGCTAAATTACTTTTTTTGCACTCCTTGTTGGTAGCTGGGACTGATTTTTTTATGCGTATGTTTGTGTATTTGCTACAAGGAATGTATAATGTTCATTTTTCAACTACATTGAAACTTTGTCCATTTTCTTACTACAGCAGATACGTGAATGGCTTAACATACCGCCGTTGGCAGTTTACTCTTCCTATGATGTCAACACTGTACCGACTAGCTAATCAGCTTTTGACCGACTTGGTGGATGGCAACTATTTCTACCTGTTTGATCTTAAAGCTTTCTTCACTTCAAAGGCTCTTAATATGGCAATTCCTGGAGGCCCTAAGTTTGAGCCACTGGTTCGGGATATAAACCTCCAGTAAGTAAAGCATCTGCTGTTGTGTGCATGTTGGTAAAAGCTTTTGTTTAATTGATCATTTTTTTAATGCTCTTGTTTGTTTAGTAAGGGCTTATAAGATTACAGCTAAATTCCCTTGTCCCTATTAAACTATTTCAAGGTGGAGTTGAGCAAGGGCACTGAAAAAGATTGGCATCTTTTTGACTGATTATTTCAGGGTAGCAGAGGTGGAAAATGCAAGAAGCTTAAATAACAGAAATAAAAAGTGAATGATATAATATACACTGAGAACAGGAACATGATGAGTTGGGGGGTGTTTTTTTCCCTTCTGTCTTTGCAAACCAAGCTGTTCCACTGAGCTAGTAGTTAATGTACAGATAAGCTTAGAAAGAAGAGTATTGGTACATCAGCTGCTTCTGGGAAAGGCATTAGACACAGACACAGACACACACACATTCCTTTGATTGGGACTTGGCATTTGCTTTATGGGAGTCCTTTTTATTATGTCAGCTTTCTCATAGTTTTGTTTTTTACTGATATTTGTCTTTGACAATTAACTGAGTGCATTTGCAGCAGTTCACATTGTGGACTCTGAGAAGTTTGAATGATCAAATAAATTTTACATGTGAGAATGATCAAATAAATTTTACATGTCTTGAGAACATGACATTGTTCAACTCTTTTAACTAGTAGCAGAGGATGGTCTGTAACTAAATTCCAGTAGAGTTTTATGAAAGTAAGTCGTATGAATACTAGAAAAATGAGGTTGTAAATTTAGACTGTGGTTACTGAACTTAAATAAAAAAAATGCAAATAAAGTAGTAGGCATTTTAATGGACATCAGCAGGGGATGTAACGTCTGTGACAGTATGCCCACTTCAATTACAACTTAATTTAGTGCTCTCGATAGAGGACAGTGTCAGATTTACGATACTTAAAATTTAGTCTTGAGCACATTGTCAGAGACGGGGAAATTATTTTGGGCAGGCTACACAAGTATGTAATGTGGTGCTCCAAAATTCAGTGTTTGCTTTTAAGCTGCGTCAGGCAGCATGCTTAACTGTAAAAAGATAATGTTAACAGCATATGTTGAACTTCTGTCTCACTGAAGTCAGTCTGAAATGTGTTTTTTTTTTTTTTTTTTTTTTTTTTTTTTTTTTTTAATATATAATGTAAAAGGTTTAGGCTATGCATTTGTCATTTAGTATATGTTGGGGCAGTGGATATTTCAGAGTAGAAATTAAGTATAAGCACATTAGGTAGTTCAAAAATCTTAGTGAGACTGCAGCTACTTTGTACAAATCACATAGATAAGTAGGGCAGGAAAACCAAATTTGCTTTTTATCAGAGTATATGGGACAAGTTAATGTGATGTAACATTCATAGATGCTTTGCGGCATCTATTGAGAAGTGTCATGAAGCGCTTGTGTCACTTTCTTTTATTACAAAAATGGAAAAGAAATTAAAGTTTCATAAACTTTGTATTAAACCCAGGTGCAAATAAATTTAGTGCCATTGTCCGTGTAGGGATTAACCATGCTTTGTTCCTGGACATAGATGGACACATCTGAGCATGAGTAGTGGTGAGTGGTGATGTGCCCATTAAGTCTATTCACGCATTTCATCCTTTACATAGGTTCATATCACTGAGGCTAATTTTTTTTACATAGGTTGATATCACTGAGGCTAATTTTTTTTTAATCCCTAGTGGTATGAGCACAGGTAGAGAGAGATTTTTAAAAGTTTATTCAAACAAAACCGCAGTTGAAAACTTTCACCAGTTGTGCGAAAGTGCTGCTGTGTACTTAGTACAACACATGTTGTGGTGTTAAGGTAATTAACTTCATTGTTGCAAGAGCCTTGCTGTCCAAACAGAGTTAAGCAAATTAAAATAATGGAGAAAAGCAAAATGTGAGAAGATGGTCTTAAGGTAAGTAACTTCATTGTTGCAAGAGCCTTGCTGTCCAGAGTTAAGCAAATTAATAATGGAGAAAAGCAAAATGTGTGAAGACGGGAAGGCTCTTGCCTTCCCCATAGTGCCTCTTTTAGGAAATGCCAGGAGGTCAAAACTACCAACATAAAAATTTAATCAAAACGCAAATTAAAGGTAATGTTGCTAAACGCTAGCAGTGTAAACATGAAACTGCAGTCATTGCAAGCATTCTTAACCCTGTAAGATGTATATGTGCAATCATAGAAACCTGGTTCAAAACTGCAGAAAGCACCCTAGCCATACCGGGTTACTCTCCTGTCATGCATTCAGACCCCAGACAGCAAAGCAAAAGGAGGTGGAGTTGCAATATATATAAGACGCTCACCCCTCCAGGCTGGTCAGACAGTATGATGCACAGGAGACACTCCAGGTGTCGATAACCATTGACAGGACCCCTATTGAAATCGTAGCTAGCTACAGGCCCCCAGCTTTGACTCAAGATGCCCACTCCACCTATTTGGACCTCTTCAGATCTATCGAGATTCAACCCTTTACCCTGATCCTGGGCAACTTTAAATATCCAACCATAGACTGGAAGAACTCCTCCTGCCAAAACACAAGTGCACAGAGATTGCTTGAATACATCAGTGCAAATGCCTTGGACCAACTGGTTGACACCCTCGCAAGATGTTAAAATATCATGGACTTTGGTATTAACCAACATGACTAACCACTGCAGCATCCCTACAGTGTCATCTTCCCTGGTAGGGTCTGACCATAAAGTGGTCAGTTTTGAAGTCACCATCTCCCCCGACCACCCCCTAGATGGGGTCAAACAAAAAAACTTCTCGAAAGCCAATTTACAACCTTCTGAGGGAAGTTATAAACAGCTTTACAGTTCCCTTCCCCTCCATAGGATCTGGCATATATGTCCAAACGTACACCAAAGTACTATGCGAGCACTTGTATAGCTGCATGGAATCAGGAATACTCAACAGGGCAAAATCCTCCTCAAGGAAGAGTAAACCTGTCTGATGGACATCTGCAATAAAGAAACTCTATAGTAAAAGGAAAAAAACTGCTGTCCAGGACACAGACGGAGCAGGTGCCTAACTGGAAGCAGTCTATCCTTGGTCTGAATAAGAACACTAGTGAAATCCTCCAATGCAAACTTCAAGCCCAAACTGGCCACATCTACTAAAGACAAATCACAAGGCTTTCTTCACATATGTCTGCAATCTCAAGGGAAGCACCCAGATCTGCTCAGAACTGTGGTCAAGGACACCACAAAAATGCCTTGGATATAGCCAACCTGCTGGCAGACAGGTTCAGTGAAAACTTCACCATTCTCGCCCCTCCCCGAATCAGTAAATCAGGACATCCCCAGCACCTGCCCCCCTCCCCTTATCTCTAGAACAGGTCATCACTGCCCCCTCAAAGGCAAAAAAATACAGCTTCCATGGGACCCGATAACATCCCAGGCTGCATCCTACATGAACTCTGGCAGGAACTTGCAGCACCATTAGGCACCCTATTCAACCAAGGCCTGAGTACTGGCTTCTAACCAGCTGAGTGGAGGACAGCCACTATAATCCCTTTGCGGAAAGGTGGAGGGTCCACTGATCAGGAAAGTATAAACCCATCAGCCTAACTAGCCTAATATGCAAGGCCATGGAGCAGATTATCATGGACCTCCATTAACAAGCATATTGGCAACCTCCAAACACTTGATCCCACACAGTTTGGTTTCATCAAGGGGAGGTCATGCCTGTTAAATTTGGTCGATTTCTTTGAGACACTCACCAAAGCCACGGACGAGAAGAAGATGGTGCACACTGCCAACCTTGACTAGGCTAAAGCCTTCGCTACTGTTCCTCACTTTGGTATAGCAGAAACTCTCTCAACTAGGCATCAGTCCGTATGTTGCCAGATGGGTAGCAAACTGACTTACTACTGGAACCCACCTAGTCAAAATAGGGGAAGCCACCTCAAGTAGTCGACCGGTAACAAATGTACCACAGGGATCAGTCCTGGGGGCCTTTGTTTGGGATATACTTTTTTGAGGTGCAGGCCAAAACCAGTGGGCTATGGCTGACCACGTTTGCAGATGACTGCAAGCTGGGTGCTGTCATCAGATGTTCTTCGTGTTTCACTGTTGCAGTCATAACTGTAGGGTGATCCTGCCGGCAGGCAGCCCGAGGTCGGCCAGAATCACAAAGTCTGGGTCCGGCGTCGGCTGCACAAGCTAGTACCCTGACGTCAGTACGCTCTGGTACATAGCCCTCAGCCAACGCCATCTTCTCCAT
>NC_056747.1:669756653-669854314 GCF_019279795.1 Protopterus annectens | reverse complement strand
GTTTTCCATGGGAACTGGGCAACTTCTAACTAGAAGCAGAGGGGGTCTTTGCAACCAAGGCTCCAGGGACTCCTTCTCTGGGCACTTAGCCTTATCAGCCCTCCTGAGGGGGCAGCCCAATTGCTTACCTCTGGAAACGGGCGGGGGTCGTTTCTCTCTGCACCAAGCTGCCTGGCAATCTGTCTCCACCGATCGTTGGATGCAGAATGTTAGCACCAGAGGTTACACCATTCGCCTTTCTTGTCAGCCAAAATTTCCAATAAAACTTCCAAACATTCCACCCAGTCAAAGGGAAGAAGCAGCTTCATAGATTATAAAGCTGAATCAAAAAATAAAAGTGTCCTCCAACCAGTCCAATCAGACCAGCGCGGATCCGGATTTTACTCTAGATTCTTTTTGGTGCTAAAAAAAGACACTGGGCTGGAGACGCAGTCTGGATCTCAGCAGCTTAAACAAGTCCATCTCACTCACCAAATTGCGGATGGTCACGGTTTAGTCCATCCTTCCCTTTTTAAGAGAAAATGATTGGATGTGCTCTATAGATCTCCGAGATACGTATTGTAACATCAAGATGGACAACCACTCCAGGAGTCTGCTTAGCTTCCGGCTAGGAGTCTGTCATTACCAATTCTTTGCCCTGCTGTTCGGTCTCTTTATAGCCCCTGGAGTGTTCACGAAATGCATGGCAGTGGTAACAGCTCACTTGAGACTGAAAGGATTCAGGGTGTTTCCATATCTAGACGACTAGCTCCTTACTGCCCACATCAAGCATTTTCTGCCCACATCAAGCATTTTCTGCTAACTGCACTACAACATACTCTCTCTCTGGCAAAATTGTTGGGAATAACGATGGATTGGGAGAAATTAAATCTTATCCCTACACAACAAATAGAGTTCATTGGAGCAGTGTTTAATACTCGGTCCTGTCTGGTATCATTCCCTCTCCACAGACTCCAATTGAGGCTTCAAATCTGAATGATTCTTTCTCAAACATCAGCCTCTTCAAGGGAAGTTCTTCAAGCCCTAGGTTTTATGGCTGCATCAATTCCAATAGTGCCTCTAGCAAAGCTACGTATACAAATTCTGCAGTGGCTCCTTCTGTGTCAGTGGTTCCCAAACTATCATCCCCTGGATTACAATATTCGAATAACCAACTCCTGCAAGCAGGACCTACTTTGGTGGATGAGGCCAGATGTCTATCTTTAGAGCCGCCCATTTCAACCCTCCCAGCCCACAGCCAGTGTGACCACGGATGCTTCCCTGATCAGTTGGGGGGGCAATTTCCAGGGAAAGACTGTCCAAGGCACATGGTCCACCTCAGAGGCCCACCTTCAAATCAGTGTTATGGAACCGAGAGCCTTGCTGTTAGTGTTGCAGGCATTCCATTCCGCTCTCCCCTCCAGGACAATTGCAATTAAATCAGACAATATTGTCAGTGGTCTGGTACATCAGCAAGCAAGGAGGAACCAAGTCCTACCCCCTATGTCGAGAAGCCATGAGAATTTGGCAGTGGACGATAGCATCCAACCTCTTTCTGATGACAATGCATATCCCAAGGAGCTCCAACGTGATTGCAGACAAACTGAGCAGATGCATCCTCATGCCCCATGAGTGGTCCCTCAATCCCAAGGTGGTGTCTCTAATCTTCAGCCACTGGGGCCAGCCTTGCTGAGATCTTTTCACTTCCCCATCAAACACCAATTGCAGCAGCTACTTCACTCAACTTCCCTCGGAGGGGGAAGTCACCGAGGAACGCTGTGATCCACGATTGGCCCACGGGACTTCTCTAAGCCTATTCCCCCATTCCTCTGATCCCACAATTTCTAAAGAAAGCTCTTGGGTTGAGATGCAAGGTGATCCTCATAGCTCCATTCTCGCTTTGACAAGTTTGGTTAACCTTTCTTCGGCTTCACGTAGTATACTCGCCGTGGATTCTGGACCCTCTGCCAGATCTAATCACTCATCCCCAGGGGTTGTCAGCCAAACCTGTCCACACTCAAGCTGACAGCTTGGTTTCTCCACTTCTGCTAGTCGCCAGGCAAGCTAATCTCTCATCACCTGTTTTGAGACCTTCTGGCCTCTCACAAACCATCCACCAGAAGACTATATCAGGATAAATGGAAAAGGTTCTCCATTTGCTCCAAGGATAACATGCTAGACCCGTATTTGGCTCCATTACTGCAGTGCTTCAATACTTGGCCAAGTGTTTTGATAACTGAGCCTCTGCCTCTACAGTAGGAGTGCATCTAGCAGCACTTTCCAATTTCCATAGCGGTATAGATGGCACTCCTCTTATCTCTCTCCGCCTCTGCAAGGCTTTCCTCAAAGGGACCTCTTATCTCAGGCCTCCTCTCAGACAACCCGTGTAGCCATGGAACCTCACTTTAGTCCTCCAGTCCTTGACTCAAAAGCCCTTTGAGCCTGCTGCTAAGTGTGACCTAAAGTTTTTGTCTTGGAAATCTTTGTTCCTGGTAGTCTTAGTCTTTACCTCTGCCAGAAGAGGTTCAGAGCTGCAAGCATTGTGTGTCAAGAGGCCCTACCTGGTCTTTCATAAAGACAGTGTGTCACTTCAAATGAACCCATCCTTTCTTCCCAAAGTTGTTTCTGAATTCTCTATTAACCAGTCCATTGACCTACTAGTGTTTTTTTCCAAATTTTGTCAGTAGAGGAGAGTATTGCCTTCACACTTTAGACATACATAGACAGTTAAGATTTTACCTAGACAAGACCAAACCTGTCCATAAATTGAACAGCTTTTCATCTAATTTTCAGGACCCAAAATGGGAGAAGCTGTTTCCAAGGTTACATTATCAAGATGGTTAGGAGACTAAATACGTGTCACCTATTCCCTCCATAATGAATCCATGACAAACTTTGAAGTCCACTCCACTAGATTTATGGCAACTTCTGTAGCATCCATGGATGACATCTGCAGCAGCTACTTGGGCTAAGCCTCATACCTTTATCAGTCATTACAAATTGGAACTGTTCTCTGAGGAGGGGGGGAGCTGCCGTTGGCTCAGTGGTGCTCAGGAATGTTCTTCCATAAGGGCCACCCATGGACCTCCAAGGTAGCTTGGGATTCTATCCCATCATTGATGAATGGAAAAAAGATTAAGCACATCGGATAAAGAAGTTCTGTCTTACCATAACGTACCATCTGTGTTGTTCATCTTCTTTCGTTCATCACTTCCCATCCTCCCTCCCACCTCCAAAGGTTCCTGGGGATGCTTTGGGTCTAAGTGGTGCACTAGGGTACTTGCGTAGAAGTGGCCTCTGCTTTACTTCCTTTCATAGCAAACGTGATCTGAGGTAATAGTGAGAAGGGGATTCTGGGTAGAGACTTGGCTCAAGAGTTTTTTTGGCTGGCGCGAGCTTGGTAATAGGCAGACTCTGTTCCGAGGGCTTGGAACCAAACCCATCAGTGATGAATGAAAGAAGATGAACAACATTGATGGAGCGCTGTGGTAAAACACAACTTTTTTTCAACTAATTTTTTTTTTCTCCCTGTTGGCTGTCAGCCTTTCCATGACCTCACGGTTTTTCTTTTGGAACATGAGCTAATAACCCTGTTTCTGGCATCTGCCATGTATGCTTACTTGTTTCAGGAGTCTGCAGTGCTTTTTCCAGTATTGATACTCCTGCATACACATTGAAGGCCACAAAGAGAAGTGTTTGGTGCGTGTTTTCAGCCCATTGAGTGTACTGTTGTCCGCTCTTTCCAGTAGCTGCCAGCATTGCAGTGGGTAGGACTGCCTCCCTCTTCCCAGGACAGAAGAACCTCACATGTTCATTTTGTTACCCTGCTGCAGTCATCACACTTATGTTTTCCTGCCGTCAGACGGTCCCGCAGTCGGCCTGAGTTCCAAAGTCTTGGTCCGGCGTTGGTTTCTGTCACTTCTTCCCTGACGTCAGTGCGCCAGGGGTATATTAGAGGTATCCAATGCCATTTTCTTCAATCTTTCTTGCCGTGCGGTGCCCGAAGCAGAAGCAGTTCGCAAGTGGCGGTCGGCCAACACCTGAGATTTTCGAATCGAATTTCAGTCCAAAGTCTTCAATAAAGCTAAGTACCCCATTGGGGAACCTTTTCTTGCCTCAGTCAGATGTCAGAAAAAATTAATTGCATTTCTTGTGGGAAGCAAATACCTCATAAGGACTTCCATTCTTATTGTATTCCTTGCCTAGGCCCAGACCACGACATCACAGGTTGTCTGTTTTGTGCTAGGTTTAATAAATGAACTATCAAACACTGTTTTGACTTTGCACGACATTGCTTTGGTAGGAAATTTAATTATATCATGCCGTCGTAGCAGCCGACTACCGGCATGCATAAAAAATGCAAGGATATGGACAGCAGCCTAGGAACAAACCAGACTCAGAGGCCTCTGCTGGGCCTGTCGCCGGTTCTCCGGTTTTCAGTGAGGCACCTACGCAGCCCCTGACGACCGCAGAATTGGAACCCCAGACAGCTGCGGATTCTCAAGAGGAGTGTACTAGGCCATCGCAGCCATCTTCATTAGGCCCTTCCGACACCGGAGCAGAAGGAGATCCCGGTGCAGTAGAAACACCTTCAGTTGCAGAAGGTGTCTTCAGACCGACTGCACTCACCATTAAATCTTATGCTAAGCTTAAAACTCCAAAAAAGACCGAACATCAGTCTGCAGTTCAAGGCCACATGCCTAAGAAACAGATGCTTAAGATGGCTGAAGATTTGATTTACCCTAATCAGGAGTTCCTATCCCCCTCCTGATAAAAGACCAAGACAAGAGGAGGATTATGCTTCCTCTGACCAGGTTTCAATTTCTTCAGATTGTTCTGAGGAACAGGATTACACTTTTCCACCTTATGAAGACTCTGATGCTGAAGACTCTATTCCCTCAGCATTTCCCCCTGAAGACTACTCTTTTGGGGAAACTTTACATACCATGAGGGAACATTTCCACTGGGAAGGCCAGGACTACTCTGATTCTAAGAAAAGGCTCCGAGAGTTCCTTTTACTACCCCAGCACATACCACTTGCTATCCCTCCAGTTTTAGACATTGGGGATGATGTTTACTTGGAGTCTAGTCTAAGTCCAGACTCTCTACCTCCTGCTCAAGCCAAACCAGACAGGTACTACAGAGTACCTGACTCACACAAATTCCGTTATAAAAGCCCTGTGGCTGACACAGAAATAATTTCCCAGGGTCCCAAAGGGGCTAAAGCTTCTATGGCTAAAAATCCTGTGCCCTCCGAAAGGGATTCCAGAGCCCTAGATAGATGGGGAAAGAAGATATACACCTCAGCTACTCTAGCTATGAGTGCTTTAAATTGTCCGTTTCACATGATGAAATATCAGCAATTCCTAATGTCTCAATTAAAACAAAAAATGAGCACACATTCTGAACAGTCTGAATTCAAGGAAATGCAGGATCTGTTGCATGCAGCTGAACAGGTGGGCAAACATACTTTACAATGTGGATTTGATTCATTGGAAGCTTCCTGTAGAGCAGCTGTTACTGGGTCTGTCATATGTAGACATGCTTGGTTAAAAGAACAAACCCTTCCTGATCATGTTAAAGCAAAGTTATCGGATGCACCTTTACAGCAGGATGTTTTATTTGTTGTCAAAGCAGAAGAGTTTTTAAAAAAATGGAGGATAAGGCAAAGTCTATGCAGACGGTCAAGGATTTTTTGCAGGTACAACCCTCTCGTTTCAGCAGAAATTGGCCAACAAAAAACTGGTCCTTTCCAGCTTCTGACAGATCACAGAGGGGCAAATACAGACGCCCAAGGGGCAGAGGTCAGTCACAAGGCCCTTACAAACCTCGCCAGTGGGGTACTGCTACCCAGAAAGGAGGAGAAGACAGGCCCCAAGCTAGCAGAAGACAAACACAATGACTCAGTCCTCAAACTACCAAGCATATCTCACTTGGCAGCTCCCTTGGGAGGAAAATTAGCACTTTTTGCAGACAACTGGCACATCATCACAAAAGACAAATGGGTCCTAAACATTGTCTCACAAGGATACAGATTCCACTTTCATACCTTGCCAAGGATAAAAGGAATGCCAAACCTGCCACCAAATCAAAGGGCAGAGGCACAAAAGCAAATTACAGCTCTCATGGACATGAGAGCCATTCAACAGGTACCTACACAGGAGCAAGGACAAGGATTTTACTCAAGACTCTTTCTAGTCCCAAGAAAAGACAAAGCATGGAGACCCATTCTGGATCTGGATCTTTCAATTCTGAACACCTATCTACAAGTACCAAAATTCAAGATGCTAACACTACAGCAGCGTCTTCCCATGTTGGGCAAGAATGCTTGGCTAGTAATGCTGGATGTCAAGGAGGCATACCTGCATGTCCCTATCAGACAAAATTGCAGAAGATACCTCCGCTTCATTGCAGGTTCAACCCATTATTAATTCTCTGCACTGCCCTTTGGCTTATCTACTGCGCCCAGGGTCTTCACAAAATGCACGGCACCAGTAATTGCATACTGCAGACAAAGAGGAATTCAAATATACCCATATGTAGACGACTGCCTTATTCAAGCAGAAAGCAAGGACATTCTATTAAAGTATCTGGCATTTGTCAAACACCTTCTAAGTTGCCTAGGGTACACAGTAAACGAAAAGAAATCAAAACTAGTGCCCTCACAAAACATAATATTCCTGGGTGCCAGCTTGAATACAACGGCCCGGATGGCTTATCTCACGCCAGACAAGCAACAACAGCTGACTCAGTACTTCAAAATAATGGCAACAAAGACCCAACTCCCTGCAAGAAAAATTCTGCAGGCCATGGGATTCATGGCATCTTGCATACTACTAATACCAATTGCAAAACTGCATATGAGGAAATTACAGTGGTACCTGAAAAGCGTATGGACACAGCACAGCCACAGCTTGGAAACAATGATACCACTCATTCCCTGCCTTCAACAGGAGTTTCTATGGTGGGCACAGGCATGTCACCTCGACAAGGGTCAGCCTTTTACCTTACCCACAGCCAGGCAAACTGACAACGGATGCATCGGATTATGCCTGGGGAGCACACATGGCAGGACAGTGCATTCAGGGCAAATGGACTACAGATCAAAGGCATCTGCATATCAATCAAAAAGAAATGCTAGCAGTACAGAACCTCTTACACCCAGGACAACTAATAATAAAGACGGACAATACCACAGTAAATGTGGTACATAAGCAAGGGGGCACACATTCCTATTCTCTATGCAGGTAAGCAAAGACCTTGTGGAACACAGCACTGTCTTACCAGGTTCAATTACAAGCACAATTCCTGCCAGGAAAGAACAACACATTGGCAGACGACCTGAGCAGAAACATCTTGGATCCCCACACGTGGAAACTAGATCCACAAGTATTTGCAATAACTCAAAAATGGGGACGCCCAGACATAGATCTGTTTGCCAACCCCCAAAACTACCAACTTCAAAAATTTTGCACAAGGACATTCCATCCACAAGCTTGGAAAGAGGACGCCCTCTCATTCAGTTGGAAAACATTAACAGTGTATGCATTTCCTCCACTGCCTCTTCTAGCAAAGGTACTGCTGAAAGTCAGATTAGAGAGGCCACAAATGATACTCATTGCACCAGGCTGGCCATGCCAGCACTGGTATCCAATTCTAAGGAACATGGCCCACGGCCCACCATGGGTTTACCACAAATTCCTCACCTGCTCACCCAGCTAGACAGTCAGATTCTACACAGCCAGCTCAAGACTTTAAACCTGGCTGCATGGCAAATTACCTAAACAACCAGCCAACACCTCTATCCAAAGCTGTTATGGAGGTCATTCTGGAGGCCAGGAGGCCCAGCACCAGGAAAACCTATTCAGACAAATGGAAAAGATTTTGCGCCTGGAACCAGGCTAAAGGCCAAAATCCCCTTGATCCAAACATTCCTCAGATTCTACAATATTTAACTGGGATGTTGCACAAAGGACTTTCATCTATTAAGATCCACGCCTCAGCAATTTCAGCTCATTACAACACAGATCCTCCTTTATTTTCACATCCACTACTAAGACAGTACCTCAGAATGGGCTAAGAACATAAGACCGCCAAGGAGAGCACCAGCACATACTTGGGATCTCAACTTTGTTCTGGAAAAGCTTACACTGCCGCCCTTTGAACCAGCTTTTTCAGCTGATTTAAAATTTCTTTCATGGAAAACTGCCCTGCTACTAGCAATAACTTCAGCTAGAAGAGTCTCAGAGCTACAGGCACTAATGGCAGTGGAGCCTTTCCTCATTTTTCATCAAGACAGAGTCGCTCTATGAACTAACCCTTCCTTTATGCCAAAGGTGGTATCCAGTGTGGCCCTAAACCAAACCATTCATTTGCCCACCTTTTTCCCAAATCCCCAGAACAAAGGAGAAAGACTCCTGCACTCTTTGGACATTCACAGGAAATTACGTTACTACTTGGATAAAACTAAGGCTTTCAGAAAACCTGACCAGCTCTTTGTAGCCTATGCCGCAGAATCACAAGGAAAAGCCATCTCAAAACAGACAATTTCAAAATGGATAGGACATTGCATACGTTTCTGCTACACGCATCATGGGAAACCGGTACCTGCTAACATTAGGTACCATTCTACCAGGGCTACAGCTACATCAGCAGCCTTTCTCAGGGGGGTGCCAACCAAGGATATTCTGGAAGCTGCAACTTGGAGTTCAGTGCACACCTTCACCAAACACTATCACTTACCTCTATATTCTAAGACTAGAGCTGGTTTTGCCACTGCAGTTTTGCAGGGCCTGCTAGCTTCTTCTAACCTTGTTTAACTCCACCACCCATCCTTAGCTTTGGGATTCAACCCAAGTGTGATGACTGCAGCAGGGTAACACAATGAACATAGTACAGTTTTGTACCTACCATAAATGTAGATGTTCGAGTGTTCATCTTGCTGCAGTCCAGGCTACCCTCCCTCCATCCCCTCTGAACTAGCTGGACTTATCTATACCACTCTATCCTATACAACCTCTGTGGTGTATTTGCTTGTGCCTGAAAGTATTGTTTTATTTTTATATAGCTATATATATATATATTTTGCCTACCTATTGGGGGCACCTAACATCTGGGGCAAGAAAAACTGAAGAAAATGGCATCGGATGCTTCTTATATACCCCGGCACACTGACGTCAGGGAAGAAGTGACACTGGACCAAGACTTTGGAACTCAGGCCGACTGCGGGACTGCCTGACGGCAGGATAACCCAAGTGTGATGACTGCAGCAGGGTGAACACTCTAACATCTACATTTATGGTAGGTACAAAACTGTACTTTCTGTAGGAGTGCAGCTCACATTCTAGTTTTGTTTTTTTTCCATTGAGAAATTCCATGATGACCTTGATTGGATGTACTCTTACTTTACTGTTAAGCATGCTTGGATGATCAGTACTGCTGACCCTATCATACCAGTGTGTTCACTGTGTGCAGGTATACAATATGTTAAAGTTAGTTTTGTTTATATTGCTTATAAACACCATTTTTGTGGTTTTGATCAACCTTTGTTTGGTCTGTTAGGTAATTGCTTTGTCTTGTTGTAGGTATCACACCCCTAATGTGGTGTTTATTAAGACAGAAGATCCGGATCTGCCTGCTTTCTACTTTGATCCTTTGATCAATCCCATTTCACACAGGCACTCTGTTAAGGTAAGCACATCATACAAAAAAAGTAGAGTTGTAATGGGATCCCGTCAGGGATGACTTTTTATTCTTTAAGTTCGGTTGCATGTTTATTTGGTTAATACTGAATGAAAGCTATTTTCAGTTTTGTGCTGATGCATGTCATTTTGCACTTTCTTTCACAGAACATGTACTTGGTATTTAGTTATTTATGGATCATTATGATGTCCTTCTATTCCCATGTTGTAGTGTTCTGTATATATGGGTTTACTCTCAAGTCTCGTGTAAGTACGGCCAGTATCCAAAAGCTTTCAGTCCCTCTGCAGTGCATGAGACGTCTGACATGGGTGAGATTTCATGGGCCATAAAGGTGACGTCAGCACGCACCAGCCCTTAGAACTTTTCAGCCACCAGTCATGCGCTGGGTGTGTCTGCTACTGCTGGCGTTGAATTTGTTTTATCAGATAAGTACCCCATTGGGGACCTTTTCAGTCCTTCTAAATATTTAATATTACTTGTTCATGTCATCCAGAAAGGGTAAGTGTCAGTACGGCCGCCAAATCCCTCATAAGGACGCCCACTATAAGTGCCTTCTGTTTGGAATGGTCGCACGACCATAAGGCCTGCCCGATTTGCCAGGCATTCATACCTAAAACATTACATAGTCACTTGCATGCACTTAATCTTTATCTTGAAAAACAATATCTGAAGCAGCTTACAATATGGATGGAGGGTTCCACAGACATCTCCACAGAACCGCCCAAAAAGAAGGCCCAGATCTTACTGCCTTGGTCTACTGCTGAGCCTCTTCTGGCCGATTCCCAACCTGTGGCTGACATAGGCCTGGTTTCTGGATCTGGACCAGGATCCACCACTCCAGAGGTCGTGGGTACCTCTAAGGATGCCACGCTATGCTTAGGCGAGAGCACATCCACAGAAGCTATTCCGGGGGGGGGGGGGGGGCGCTGTGTTTTTTGAGGAACCGTCTGAGCCCTTACCATCTTCGGTTTCTAGACAGATGTCCCCAGACCCTCTTAAAAGAAAAGAGGAAACCTATATGTTCATCGTGTTTCACTGTTGCAGTCATGACTGTAGGGTTCTCCCTTGCCAGCAGGCAGTCCTCGGTCGGTCAGAATCCCAAAGTCTGAGTCCGGCGTCGGCTGTTCAGCCAGAGCGTCAGGAGTACAAAGCTGACTGCCGACGCCATGTTCTCCAGTCTTTCTTGCCGTGCGGTGATAGCAGTTCACAAGTGCCGGTCGGCTGACTCCTGACAATTTTTTCTAAACAAACTTCAATCCAAAGATATTCTTCTCCTACTCAAAGCTAAGTACCCCGTTGGGGAAACTTTTTTTCTTGCTCAAGTCCGATGTCAGAAAAAGTTAATAATTGTATTTCATGTGGGAAGCAAATACCTCATAAGGATTTTCATTCTTACTGTATTCCTTGCTTGGGCCCTGACCACGACATAGCTAGTTGTCGGTTTTGTGCTAGATTCAATCAACGTACTGTTAAACGAAGGTACGATTTTGCATTTCATTACTTCGGTAGGCGTTTTAATTACAAAATGTCGTTGGATACTGTTCCGGCTACCAGAGTTCACAAACGATGCAAGGACAAAGACAGGCCTCTGAGGTCCAAATCAGACTATATCGCACAAGCAGAGCCAGCTTCAGGTTCGGCCGTCGTCAGTGAGGCGCTTTTGCAGCCCCTGTCATCAGCCATTTCGGAACCGATAGCCGAAACAGACTCCCACGAGGAGCCAACTAGGCCTTTGAATATTTCTGTTGCAGGACCTTCGAACAATGCCCCTTCGGATGGGTCCAGAGCCGCTGTGCAGGTGTACCGGCTTCCGAAGGGGTTTTCAGGCCTGCTCAACTTCTAATAAAGGCAAAGACTCCTTCCAAATCAGACTGCAGCCCAGGCCTCTTATGATCCGGCTCCCAAGTCTCAAACAGTTACTTAAGATGGCGGAGGACTTGCTCACTATGATTAGGGGTTCACATCCCCCTCCTGATAAAAGGCCAAGGCAGGAAGTTTATTATGACTCCTCTGATCAGGCTTCTGTTTCTTCAGTTTCTTCTTCTGACCAGGAATATTTTTTCCCTCCTTATGAGGATTCTGATGCTGAGGAATCCATTCCTTCTGCTTCTCCCCCTGAGGATTTCTCTTTTGGGGAAACTTTGCATGAAATGAGGGAACATTTCCACTGGGAAGGACAGGAGTATTCAGAATCTAAGAAAAGACTAAGGGATTTTCTTCTTCTTCCCCAACATAGACCCCTGGCTATTCCTCCTATTTTAGATATTGTGGATGATGCTTTTTCGGAGGCCAACTTAACTCCTGATTCTTTTCCTCCTGCTCCTGTTAAGCCGGACAGATACTATAGGGTTCCTGAGTCCCACCAGTTTTTATACAAGAACCCTACTGCTGACCCTGAAACCATTTCTCAGGGTCCTAAGGGCGTAAAGGCCGCTTCTGCTAAAAAACCCATTTCCACTGAAAAGGATTCCAGATCTTTAGAAAGATAGGGCAAAAAAGTGTATACTTCTGCTACTTTACCTATTAGGGCTTTAAACTGTTTCATATGCTGAAATACCAGCAATTTCTCCTGTCTGTTCTAAAACAGAAGCTATCTTCCATTTCCGCCTGTGCAGATAAGGAGTTACATGACTTCATGCTTCCCAACTTGTTCAGTGGCATGCATTGTTTACACTGTGGATTTGATGCCTTGGAGGCTTCTTGTAGGGCTGCTGCCTCTGGCACAGTAATTAGAAGGCATGCTTGGTTAAAGGAACAAAATTTGCCAGATCAGGTAAAAGCTAAATTACTGGATGCTCCTGTTCAGCATAATGTTTTGTTTGGATCTAAAGCTGAAGAGGTGATTAAAAAGATGGAGGACAAGGCAAAATCCATGCAAACAGTTAAAGATTTCTTACAAGTACAGCCACCCAGAGTTAGTAGGAATTGGCTTGCAAAAAATTGGTCCTTTCCCAATTCAGACAGGCCTCAGAGGGGTAGATACAGGTGCTCCCAAGGAAGGCCTCAAACGCAAGCCTCTTATAGACCAAGACAGTGGACTGCTTCCACCCCTAGGGGAGGAGAGGACCGGTCGCAAACTCATAGGAAACAGACTCAATGACCCCCTCTGTTGGGCTGCAGGAACTTCTTGCCTGGAAGCCATTCTTGGAGGAAAACTTTCTCTTTCACGTAAATTGGACTCCTATAACCCAAGACAGGTGGATTCTGGATGTAGTTTCAAGAGGTTACAAATTCCATTTTCATACCCTACCAAGGCCAAGCGGATGGCCAGATCTTCCAAAACATCAATGGTCAGAGGCCTTAAACCAGGTGGAAGCTCTCTTGGCTATGAAAGCCACAGAACTAGTTCCACTTTCAGAAATGGGACAAGGTTTTTACTCAAGGCTCTTTCTAGTCCCCAGGAAGCAAAACTCATGGAGACCCATTCTGGACCGGTCAGCCTTGAACACTTTTCTAGAGATACCAAAATTCAAGATGCTTACTCTACAGCAGCTACTTCCAATGCTGACCAGAAATGCATGGATGGTGACTTTTGATTTAAAGGAGGCATATTTACACATTCCCATCAGGCAGGAACGCAGAAAATACCTCGGGTTCAAGGCCGGATCGAGGCACTATCAATTCTCTGTGCTGCCCTTTGGATTGTCTACTTCGCCCAGGGTTTTTACCAAATGCCTGGCTCCAGTAGTAGCTTATTGCAGACTCAAGGGAATTCAAATTTACCCTTATCTGGACGACTGTCTTATTCAGGCAGAGACAGCAAGGATGTCTTACTCCAGCATCTAGAGTTTGTTCAGAATCTTCTCAAGTTCCTGGGATTCACTGTAAACATAAAAAAGTCAAATTTGACACCCTCACAACAGATGATTTTTCTGGGCGTTTCTCTAAACACAACAACTCAGATGGCATTTCTGACATACGAAAAACAATTACAGCTGGCCTCAACTTTCAGAACCTTGGCAACTTTAACTCCGCTATCTGCAAGGAGATTCCTGCAGGCTTTGTGTTACATGGCCTCCTGCATCCTTCTCATACCATATGCAAGACTTCATATGAGGAAAATACAGTGGTACCTAAAAAGTGTTTGGGCTCAGCATTGCCACAATTTAGACATACTGATCTCCGTCCTGCCTTGTCTTCAAAAGGAATTCCTTTGGTGGTCCAAGGCATGCACTCTAAACAAAGGAAAACCCTTCTGTCTGCCTCCTGCCTCTTGGATACTGACCACGGACGCCTCAGATTATGCATGGGGAGCCCATGTTCAGGGCAACTGTCTGCAGGGCCTTTGGACAAAGGATCAGAAGCACCTGCATATCAATTTAAAGGAGATGTTAGCCATTCAGAAAGCTCTGTTGGCCTTCAGGAATCTTCTACAACCAGGACAACTACTGATACGGACAGACAGCACCACAGTTATGTGGTACATAAACAAGCAAGGGGGATCTCATTCCTATCCCCTTTGCAGACTAGCCATGGATCTTTGGAACACAGCTCTAGCTTACAATCTGGATCTTCAAGCACAGTTTCTACCAGGGAGGCAAAACTTCCTGGCAGACAGTCTGAGCAGAAACCTTTCGGACCCACAAGAATGGATGCTGGACACCGAAATATTCAAGATGATTACTGCAGTCTGGGGATGTCCTCACATAGACCTCTTTGCATCCCGCCTCAATCATCAACTACAGATATTTTGCACCAGGACTTTCCACGAACAAGCTTGGAAAGTGGATGCACTATCATTCAGTTGGAGAAACCTCTCGGGATATGCTTTTCCGCCTCTTCCTCTTCTTCCACGAGTATTATTAAAGATCAAACAGGACAAGCCCAAGATGATAATCTTGCTGGCCCCAAATTGGCCTCGACAGTTTTGGTACCCAACACTGAAAAACCTTTGTCTGGAGCCCCCTTGGGTTTTACCACAGACTCCGAACCTTCTGTCCCAACACCAGGGTCAGGTTCTACACTCCCATGTCAAAACTCTCTGCCTGGCGGCCTGGTTAATCCAGGGTCTTTAAATCATTCTCTCCTACCCAAGCTGGTTATGGATGTCATTTTAGAAGCCAGATGTCCTAGCACTAGAAAATCTTGTGCAGGAAAATGGAAAAGATTTTGTTCTGGATGCAGGCTCAGGTTTCTGATCCTCTTATTCCTAACATTCCTCAGATTTTACTTTACCTTACAGACCTCTTACATAAGGGTCTCTCTCTCTCTTCCATAAAGATTCATGCCTCTGCTTTTTCTGTTCATTATAATACAGACCCTCCAATCTTTTCCCACCAGCTCATGAGACAGTTTCTCAGAGGAGCTAAGAACTTAAGGCCCCCTAGATCTCCTCCCATTCCTGCTTGGGATCTCAGCTACGTTTTGGAAAAGCTCACCTTACCTCCTTTTGAGCCTGCAGCCACATCTGACATCACGTTTTTATCTTGGAAGACAGACATCCTGTTAGCTCTGACCTCTGCCAAGAGAGTTTCAGAGTTGCAAGCTCTTATGGCTGTAGAACCTTATATTATTTTTCATCAAGACAGGGTGTCTTTAAGGACTAATCCTTCTTTCATGCCTAAGGTGGTTTCCAAAGTGGCTTTAAATCAAACTATTCACTTGCCAACTTTTTTCCCCACTCCTCAAATTAAAGGGGAAAGGATCTTACATTCCTTGGACGTACACAGACAACTGCATTTTTACCTGGACAGAACCAAAGACATCAGGAAATCAGAGCAATTGTTTGTTTCTTATGCTTCAAGTTCCCAAGGTAAAGCCATTTCAAAACGGACCATTTCTAAATGGATTGCTCATGGAATCAGATTTTGCTATTCACACCATGGAAAGCAAATCCCAGGGAGTATAAGGACTCACTCTACTAGAGCTGCTGCCACTTCAGCTGCCTTCCTTAGGGGAGTTCCTACCAAGGACAATTTGGAAGCTGCAACTTGGAGTTCAGTGCATACTTTTTCCAAGCACTACAATCTACCTCTCTACTCTAAGTCTAGGGCAGGCTTTGCTTCTGCAGTCTTGCAGGGCCTTATAGCCGCCCCCTCTACTTTGACCACCTCCCTTTCTTTCTGCTTTGGGATTCTACCCTACAGTTATGACTGCAACAGTGAAACACGATGAACATAGTACAGTTGTGTACACTTACCATAAATGTAGATGTTCGAGTGTCTTCACTGTTGCAGTCTGGGTTTCCCTCCCTCCTGTCCCCTTTTATTTTTTCTTTTGTGTGGTTCCTTTTTCCACCCTTTTCTGAGGTGTATTTGCAAAGGGTATGGGACCTTACTCATTTTGGAACTTCTAACATCTGGGGCAAGAAAAACTGGAGAACATGGCGTTGGCTGTCAGCTTTGTACTCCTGGCGCTCTGACGTCTTGGGAGCATGGCTGAACAGCCGACACCGGACCCAGACTTTGGGATTCTGGCCGACCGAGAACTGCCTGCCGGCAAGGGAGAACCCTACAGTCATGACTGCAACAGTGAAGACACTCTAACATCTACATTTATGGTAAGTGTACACAACTGTACTTTCTCCCTCTACAGAAAGCATGCCTGATTGGCAGGCTTTCAGTCAAAGCCTTTTCGGTGCCTTTATGGCACTGAGGCTTACCACTGCCGTTACTGGTTCCACCTCGCCTCCTCTCCTGAGCCTTAGGCCTCAGCCTACTGACACAGCTACTAGGGAAGGGGAAGTCCTTTCAGATGCCACTGAGGAATCACTTTCTTACAACTCACAACTATCCTCCCCCTTGAGGTACGGATCCCCAGAGGAAGAGTTGGTGGACCCTGACTTCCCAGCTGAAGATTTGACCTTTATTGAGAGAATCAGCAAGAAGAAAGATCACTTTAAATGGGAATCCTCAGAGATGACTGACGTACAAGAGGTACTACAACCTCATTCAAATGGAAATCCCCAGTCCATCTGCTGAACCTCTTATCCATCCCGCCTTCTTAGATGTTTTCTGCATCTCTGAGCCCTGACTCCCAACCTCCTGCCCCACGCAGACCAGACAGGCTTTATAAGGTGCCTGACACTGCTAAGCATCTGCTTAAGTGCCCACCTGCTGATCCTGCCACTCTATCAGTTTACAGACAAAGCTTCTAAACTCCACCTACTACCACCATTCTCCCAGCTGACAAAGACAGCAAGACAATGGAAAGGTTGGGCAAAAAGATGCATACTTCAGCCGCCTTGGCCTTCAGAGCTACAAACTACCAGACCCACATGGCCAAGTGTACCTTGTCCCTCTTAGTATCTGCCAACAAACACCTGGCAGATATCCCATACTCTCCTGCCCAAGCATCACTGTCCTTGCTCCTGGCTGTCTCCTCCCAGATTACCAGAGCTACTATCAAGTGTAGTTATGATGTTGAATCCTTTGCTAGGTCAGCATCGGCAGCATCTGCTTTACGCCGATATTCTGGGCTTGGCCTTCAGTCCCTGCCAGATTTCAGGACAAAGCTCAATGATGCTCCCTTGGATAATGCTGCACTTTTTGGTTCTAAGGTAGCAGACCTTTTCAGATCTCTGCAACAAAAAGGAAAGGAAATACAGAGCCTGAAACATTTACTTGTTTCACCTATCCCTAAGTTTCACAGAAACTATCCAGCAAAATCTCAGTTTATTAGGAAGCACTCCTGCCCTGGTCCTCCTCCAAGGCCTAGTAAGCAGAAAAGGAAACAACCCCTTCCAGCTAGAGCATCCCCTACGTCCAGCCAGAGGACTTCCTTTCAGGACAGGGCAGGTGGCATCTGACTACCTGCCACTCTTGCCTCCTCCTCCTCCCTCTCCTTCTATACCACTGTCTGCTCGCCTCTCACTTGGTTGGACCCACCTCACCTCAGACAGGTGGGTCCTGTCCATATTTCAAAAAGATTACTTTTATGTCCTGCATCTCCCCTCCCATATTGGGAGGTATACCTCGACCACTTGCACAGCAACTGCACCTCTTGCATCCGGTAGTCCATTCCCTGCTATACCAGGGCACCATCCATGTACTGCAAAAGGAAGAGGATTCTACTTGTAGCTCTTCCTGGTCCCTAGGAAGGACGGACCCTGGAGACCCATTCTAAACCTGTCCTATCTCAACCTTTTTCTAAAGGTTCCTATCTCCAAAATGCTAACCCTGCCAGTTTTAACCCCCTCATTATTCAACAAGGATTCCTGGCTACACTAGATATAAAGGATACTTGCCTCCACATCCCAATCAAACCCTCCCACAGGAAATACTTCAGATTCTTGGTGAGTTCCTCTCACTTGCACTTCTCTGCCTTGCACTTTGGATTCTCCACTGCACCCAGAGTCTTCACCAAATGCCTGGCACATGTGGTGGCTTACTGCAGGACAAAGGGAATACAGATATTCCCCTACTTGGACGACATGCTGATCCAGGCTGCCAGCCAAGAAATCCTTCAAGGGCACGTCCATTTTGTGGTAACCCTCCTTCAATCACTGGGATTTCAGATAAACCTACCAAAATCCCATCTTCAACCAACACAAGACATTGCATTCCTCTGGTGCAGGATCCGCTCAGATCTCATGGAGGCATACCTACCCCCACCAAAAGTGAGTTCCTTGACTGAACATCTTCTCCTGGTCCTTCATTCCATAGAGTTGACTGCAAGTCAGTACCTCAAACTTTTGGGCTACATGGCAGTCACCAATACCCATGCTTCCTTCAGCAAGATTGCTTTAGGTCAGTCAGGAAGCAACACAACCGGCCTCTGGAGCACATTGTGCCCCATCTTCCTTGCCTAAAAAAGGAAATACTATGGTGGTTGGCTCAGGTAAATCACAACCCAGGCTTTCCCCTCCAACCTTCTCAAACCACTCCGGTCATACACAGACTCCTCAGACTTGGGGTGAGGAGCTGCCCTCTGCCACCGACAGCTGCAGGGGTCTGTGGCCACATCACGTCAAATCAGTAAACATCAATGCCAGAGAGATGAGGGCAATCCTTTTAGCCCTCCCGGCATTTGTCCCTCCCGGCATTTGTCCCTTTCTTACAACAGGGGCCACACTTGCTACAGTACAGTGGTGTTGTCTGTGTATATCAGCAAGCAGGTAGGGTCTACGTCCTTACCTGCTCTGGAGACTAGCCCTTTTGGTCTGGGAATTGGCCACCTGACCGGTAATCACCCTGCAGGCGACCTACATTCCCCCTCTCCACAACAAACGGGCAGATTATTTGAGCAGAACCAGCACAAACGAATGGATGCTTCACAGAGATGTCTTCCTGGATCTGGTCCACAGGTCAGGTATACCTCAAATAAACCTGTTTGTCTCCACCATCAACACGCAACTTCCCGGCTTTTGCACCAGGACACCAGAACCACAGACACTGGCAATAGATGCCTTCTCAATTTCCTGGAAGGGGCGATATCTATATGTATCCCCCCTTTCTACTCATTCTGAAGTCCTGCTAAAATTTCAGCAGGATGATCCAAAAATATTGTTGGTGACTTTCTATTGGCCCAGACTGCTTTGTGTTTCACTGTTGCAGTCATCATGTTTGGGTTATCCCTGCCAAGGTAGCCCTCAGCCGACCTGAATACCAGAGACTTAATATTTCTGCGTCGGTTGCTATCACTTCAGGACTGACATCAGGTCATCCGTAGTAAAAAGTAAGGCAGCCGACACCATTACATCAGTCTTTCTTGCCATGGAGCCTGAAGCAGTTTGCATGAGTAGCAGTCGGCCGCTACTTGAGTTTCATCTTTCAAATTGAAGCTGAAGTCTTATAAAGCTAAGTACCCCGTTGGGGATCCTTTTTTCCTGCACTAACCAATGTCAGAAAAAGTTAACAATTGTCTCACCTGTGGAAAGCAAATACCACACAGAGACTCATTCTTATTGCGTAACTTGCTTAGGCACAGACCACGACATCCTCTTCTGTTGCTTCTGTGCTTTGTTCAGTGCCAGAACTATACGTCATCGGGCCCTTATTGTAGCTAGATATTTTCGCTTACAGTCCTCGAATTCCAATTTGGCTTCAGTAAGCCATACGACAGCAGATCTTCCGAAAAAACATAAAGAAAGACAGAGACTTTGTCCGCACAGGTCCAAACTTACTGACACGTTAAGCTAGTCGTCTGTTCTCCAGTCCTCAGTGAGATGCTTTCGTAGCCCCTGATGCCCACTTCTGTGGAGTCGCAGGCCGATGCAGAGACCCTTTCGGAGTGTGGTATGCTGCAAAACTCTTCTTTGACTAAGGATCCTGTGGTCGTCGCTACCTTGAATGGGTCCGGAGCTGCTGAGCAGGCACTGGCTTCTGAGGAAGGCCTTTGCACTACTGATTCTCGACACCGACTTCTTTTAGGTTCATAGGTTCATAGGTTCATAGGTTTATACTAGGCTATCTGCCCTAAGGCATTTATAAGCCTAGCCCAAATTATTGTGGCTTACGCCACCCCTTATATGAAAAATACTGTGCCCATTAGTTTGTTGTGCCTCTGTCCAGCAGTGACCCAGAGATGATTCCCGGGGTAAACCTACGATCTCCCATCCACAGGTCTAGATTTCTCTTGAACAGAGTCAGCGAGGTGCTCTGCCTCACATGGACCGGGATTTTATTCCACAGCATAGGAGTCTCTGAGTGATAAATCTATCCCTCCAGCACGTCCTATTTATATCCGTGCTAAGGTTTAAGTCGCTTGCTCTAGTGGTTTTGGTGGATTTGGATTTTTGAGGTGGAGCATGTCCATTAATTCCGGGTTGGACATGGCCTTGTATGTCAGGCACATGTCACCTCTGAGCAGGCGGTATGCGACTGAATAGAGCTGGAGTTTCTTCAATCTGGCAGCATATGACAGATTTTGGAGTCCTTTATCCTTTTGGTGAGGAACTTTTGGGGTCTCTCCAATTGCTGCAGATGTCGGGTGAGATACATCCCGAATAGGGCATTGTACTCGATCATTGGTCTGATAAGTGAAGAGTACAGGGGAACAATGACCTCACTAGATCTGGATGTGAATCCCTTCATGATCAGGTGGGCAATGTAGAAGGTCTTTCTAACCACTTTAGCAATGTGAGTGTCAAAGAAAGGCCACTGTCAACCTGGGTCCCCAGGTCCCTGATAACCTCTTCTGTGCTTAGTGGATTGCCACCTATATGGTAGCTTGGGGTTACCTTGTTTTTCCCGAAGGGTATGACTATACATTTTTGGCGTTTAACTTCAGGCCATGGCTCTGGCACCAGCTATCTGTTTCCGTGAGTCCCTTCTGAAGGATATCAGTGTCCGATGCACTTTCCACTATGGCCCAGTTTGCAGTCATCTGCAAACTTTGTCAGCTAAAGTCCTCCCATGTTGGCCTGTACTTCTGAGAAGTAGATGCCAAACAATAGAGCCAAGGACCGAGCCCTGTGGGACACCACTTGTGACCGGCTTGGAGTCTGACACAGCGCCAGCAACTCTAACCCTGTGGGTTCTGTCCTTAAGCCAGTTTGCCACCCATCTTGTGACATATGGGTTTACATTTAAGCTGGTAAGTTTTCTACAATACCCGAGTGGGGTATTGTGTAAAGCCTTTGCAAGGTCAAGGTAGGCTGTATGGACTGCCTTTCCCTCATCAATGGCCTTGGTGACTATTTCAAGAAGTCGACCAAGTTCAAAAGGCATGATCTTCCCTTGACAAAGCCAAACTGGGTCGGGTCCAATGTCTGCAAGTCCCTATATCTTTGTTTATGAGCTCCATTATGATCCTCTCCATAGCTTTGCAGACTAGACTTGTTAAGCTTATGGGCGGTAATTACCAGGGTCCGTGAGACGCCACCTTTGTGGAGTGGGACCACAGTTGCCGCACGCCACTCCTTGGGCACGTATCCTGTGGTAAGGCTGAGATTAAACAGCTGCCTTATGTGCGGGTTTAATTCCTCATTTAGCTCGTGTAGCACACAGCCGGGGACACCATCCGGTCCCATTGATGCTGTGTTTTAGCTTTAGAGAGAGCAGCTTTCACCTGCGCATTTGAGATGTCCGGGAGGCTACACTCGGCTGGGATAGTTATCTCTCCTTTAGGGGAGAGGGTGAAGTTTGCACTGAACCTGTCTGCCAGTATGTTGGCAATGTCTGTGGGTTCAGTGATTTTTGTATCATTTTGGACTAATTCTGAGCATATCTGTGAGTTTCCACCCAGGTTCCTAACATAGCTGAAAAAGGCCTTATGATTGTCCTTTGAATCCATGGCAATGTTTCTCTCAAAATTGGCCTTAGTTGATTTTATGAGTGCTCGTATTTTTTACTAATAATGATCAGGGTGACTTCCCTTTTATGGATTTTGTTCTATCATGTAATAGCTTTCTCCTCTTATTGTAAAGTTTGTTAATGGCTGGGGTCCACCAGACTGGACGTTTGTCCTTTGTGGAAAGAGTCTTGGTTTTATTTGGGATTGCCTGATCCATGCAGTCCTGAAGGTGTTCATAGAAGGCATTTGTAAGGGCTTCCTTAGCTTGGGTTGTGGTTTCCTCTGACTCAGGGCCTTGAAGGATACCACACCAGTCTTGAGTAGTGTGAAGTTTGCTTTAGAGAAGTTCTTCACTATGGTCTTTTTGTTTGGGGTGGGGCGGGATGTGGATTTCCAGTGAGATTAGTTTATGATCAGATCTCACCAATGAGGGATATACTTCGGTGTGGAGCATTTTGTCCCCATGTTTGTGACAATGAGATCTAGTATATTTTCTCCTCTCGTGGGAACAGTGACTAGCTGTTCCATGGCATTTGAATTTATGAACTCCAGGAACCGTTGGGCTAGAAAGTTAGGGCTTGAGTAATGTTCCCAGTCTATATTCGGGTAGTTGAAGTCACCCAATATGATGGTGTTTGGAGATACATTTATACCCTCCAGTGTCTTCAGGAAGGCTGTGTGGGGTTCCTGAGTTTGAGAGGGTGGCCTGTAGCATGCTACAATTTGTAGAGCAGTTTTGCCTATTGTTAGTTGCACCTGGATGGTTTCCGAAGCTTCATGCGTTGCCACCAACCTGGAGGTGTGAGTATCCTTTATGAATATGGATACACCCTCCTTTTGTGGAGTGGTCCGGTTTTGGGGCGGAACGCATGATATGAGGTAAAACCTAATAGTGCCGGGTGCTCTCAGGAGCCTTGAACCAGGTTTCAGTTACAGCACAGACATCGATGTTCTCCATACTGAGAAGGGCCTCGAGTCGTGCATTTTGAGATTTAGACTTCTGGCATTGAGCAGCATTACCCTCAATTTCTTCCCATTTTTGTTTTATAGGGTGGTAGGTTTAGAATTTGAGCCTTGCCTAAAAAGGCACTATGGGGGTGGCAAGAGCCTTAGCCAATATCCGGAATCCCAGGGGTGACAGGTGCAAGCCGTCCCTTGAAGCAGCGTGGCTTGTCAAGCATGTCATCCCAGGCAGACAGACACTGGATCCCCTTTGAATGACACCAGACATTAAGCCAATTGTTAAAGCTGATCATCTTGTCTCTATATTGTGGCATCATTCTTGGTGAAGGAAGGATACTGCTCAGGGTTAGGGTCATACCTGCCTGGGCTACATAATCAGAGAGCTCCTCTATGTCTCTTTTCATGCAGTCCAGGAGGTGCGTCTCAGGTCGTTCACACCAGCATGGACAATGACTGTGTCATATTTGTACTTGCTGTGGAGTGACCAGTGCTTGTGTTATGTGGATTCTAGCCCGATAGGCAGCTTACTGTGACCCTCTCCTTGTTCAGCCTGGTGAGTGGGACGTCAGTGTGTCTGACTATGGAGTCACCTATGACAAGTATGTTTGGTGTTGTATTTGGCCTTAAGGGCTGTGACTGCTTTGCACACTGCTTTTGTGGTTTATGTGTTGCTTGTGGGGTGTCTTGAGGTAGCAGTTGTTTGGGTGTCTGCTTTGGAGGCCTCTGCTGTTTAGGTAAATTTTACTCAGAGCCTCCAGTATGTCTTTGTGTGTTTATGTGTTTGATTCAGTGGAGTGGTAGCATTATGTGAGGCTGGTTTTGTGGTGTGTGTAGTTGCCTTCTCCTCCTGTCTGGTCTTGCCAGTCCTGAGTTGAGAGAGCTCAGCCTCCAGTTTGGCTAAATAGCTGCATCTCTCAAGTATTTGTGTTATGTGGGAGGAGGAGAGGGTTGTCTGTGTACATGAGGCAGTTATAACATTGCCTCAAGATTCCCAGATTCACCAGCTGGACCGAGAGGAGATTGACAACTGACCTTTGGACATGCTAGAATAATATTGGGAAATCCTTAATTGAAAACAAGGGCCAGTGGGGAGTGAGGGTGTAGTGCTTTTAATTTTAGTGCTGACTTATATAATTGCTTTAGTGAGCAAGTGCCAGGTAACTTGAGTGCAATGTGATACAAGTAACTAAATGCAAAAACGACAAACAGTAACTTTCTTTCAAGTGAAACAAGGAAATAAGTACAGTAAGCAATGCAGATATCACTAGTGATCCACAGAAGCTGAGAAGTTGCGTATTAGGTGAATTAGCTTCCAGGGAAATAACAAGCAAACAAACAAGTATATAAACAAAGCTAGATTCAGTAGGCCTGGATCTAGTCTATGCTAGAGCAAACAAGGTGAACCAATTTCAGTAAGATACAGTTCAAATATTCAGGCACTATAAACCTTTAACCAGAAAATTCCCAGCTCAGAAGGGCAGAGTCCAGCCTCTTCTCCCACAAGAGTGCAGTCCACGAACCTTCTTAATGTAAAATAACTGGCCTGAAGCCCAAGTGCCTAAACCAGAACTAATACACTTGGACACTGGGCTCTCAATCAGCAGTTCCCAACTTAGAAGGATGAAAGCTACCTGTCCTGCCACCACAGTGCTTGCCACAAACCTTCCTAATGTAAAACAACTGGTCTGAAGCCCAAGTGCTTAATCCAAAAGACTTGAATGATAGCTACACTTTAATCAAGTTACAACCAAGCAGTAATAAATACCATTGAATACTTTAGAGAATGTCTGGATTAGTGCTCAAGTTACACAAACAAAGCTAGATCCAGCAGGCCCGAATCCAGTCTATGCCACAGCAAACAAGGCACCAACTTCAGTAAGAAACAGTTCAGATATGCATGCACTATAAGCCTTTAACCAGAAATTCCCAGCTCAGAAGGGCAGAGTCCAGCCTCTCCTCCCACAAGAGTGCAGACCACGAACCCTCTTAATGTAAAATAACTGGCTTGAAAGCCCAAGTGCTTAAACCAGAATTAATACACTTTTAGAATAACAGACACTGAGCCCTCAATCAGCAGTTCTCAACCTAGAAGGATGTAAGCTACCTGTTCTGCCACAACAGTGCAGACCACAAACCTCTCAGTGCAAAACAACTAACTGGTCCGAAGCCCAAGTGTTTAAACCAAAAGGCTTAGAATGAGTTACACCAAGCAGTAATAAATACAATTGAGTATTTTAAGATGATGCAAAAGTAAAAAGAAGTAGGTAAAAACACAAGTACAGTAAAAGCAGATGAAATTTTTTTTTTTTTTTTCTGAACAAGTGCTGAGATCAAAGAAACAGATTTGAGTGGTACCGTTCTTTCAAAAACTAACGAGTTTCTTAGGCCCAGGCTGCGAACCACACCCAAGAAACAGATGACCCAGTCTCGGGCACCTGCTTCCTTACCTCACTCTCAAATGCTTAAAATGGCAGAATACCTTTATTGTGCTGATCAGGGGAAGCCAAGCTGTTCGTTCCAAAAGAAGAAATCTGTCTCCTGTAGTTTTGTCTGAACAGGAGTCCATTGAATCTGATATATCTGAATATGAAGACGTGCAACCCCTCTCTGCTTATGAGGATTCTGATGCAGAGGATTCCATTCCTTCAGCCTCTCCCCCAGAGGGTTTTTCCTTTGGGGAAACCCTGCACACCTTAAGGGAGCATTTCCAATGGGAAAGTCAGGACTACCCTCAGTCTAAAAAGAGACTCAGGGAATTTTTAGATCTTCCACAGCACAGACCCCTGGCCATCCCCCCAGTCCTGGATGTTGTGGAGGATGTGTTCCTGGCATCCAGCTTGACTCCTGACAGCCTCTCCTGCACCCAGAAAACCAGACTGGTATTAGAGTCCCTGACTCTCACAAATTTCTTTTTAAAAAATCCTATTTCTGACCCTGAGGTAATTTCTCAAGAACCAAAAGGAATTAAAGCAATCTGTGCTAAGAATCCCACCCCCTCAGATAGGGATTCCCAAGCACTAGACAGATTGGGTAAAAAAAGTATCAATCTCTGCTACTCTTGTTATCAGAGCACTAAATTGTCAGTTCCATATGCAAAAATTTCAGCAACATAGCCTGGAACTCCTCAAATAAAAAATATCTTCATTTCCTGCTTATGCAGAATCTAAAGAGTTACAAGAGTTAATGCATTCTGCAAGTCAAGTAACTAAACACACCTTGCACTGTGGTTTTGATGCCCTAGAGGCTTCTTGCAGGGCAGCAGTCACCGATTCTGTCCTTAGAAGGCATGCATGGCCTAAGGAACAGCCCTTGCCAGACCATGTTAAATTTAAAATGTTGGATGCCCCCTTGCACAAAGACAACTTATTTGGCAAAGGAGGTCTTAAAAAGGATGGAAGAAAAAGCAAAATCTATGCAGACAGTTAAGGAGTTCTTACAGGTCCAGCCACCCAGGTTCAGCAGGCATTGTCCCTCCAAGCGCTGGTTGTTTCCTGCTCCCACCAGGTCAGCTCGGCCCAGACCCCAGGGAACCCGACACCTTAGACAGCAGCCACAGGGAATGCAGGGATCTAAGCACTACCTCCACTTCTAAACCAGGCAGTTCTAAGCCACCCCCTTATGTTAAGAACTCGCTATGACTCTCCTACCCCACCCCTCCCTCTGCCCACCCCCCACTTACCCCTAAGAGGAAAACTCTCCTGTTCGTGCACCTGGGCCACCATTACCAGTGACTACTAGGTTCTCAACATAGTGTCCCAGGGATACAGATTTTCTTTTTACACCCTTCCAACTCCAAAAGGGTTCCCAGATCTACCTCAAAACCAGTGGGCAGAGGTGCAAAAGCTTGTCCTTTCCCTCCTCTCCATGAGGGAAGTAGAGCACGTTCTGAAGAACAGAAAGACCAAGGTTTCTACTTCAGACTTTTTCTGGTACTCAGAGAGCACCTGGCGCCCCATCCTCGGTCTAGCCATTCTAAACATCTTCCTGATGATCCCAAAATTCAAAATGCTCACCCTCCAGCAGCTGCTACCCATGCTCTCCAAGAATGCTTGGCTAGCCACCCTAGACCTAAAGGAGGCCTACCTCCATATTCCTATTGAGGAATCATGCAGGAAACATCTGTTTCAGGGCAGAATCTCAGCACTTTCAGTTCTCTGTGCTTCCCTTGGCCTTATCTACTGCTCCCAGAGTTTTCAGCAAATGTTTGGCTCTGGCCATTGCCTTTTGCAGGCAAAGGAATATCCAGATTTAGCCGTACTTGGATGACTGCCTAATTCAGGCAGACAGCCAGGAAAAGCTGCTGAAGCACCTGACCTTTGTAAAGTCCCTGCTAACCTCCCTGGGGTACACAGTCAACAAAAAGCAATCCAAACGGGTACCCACCCAAAGGATTATATTCCTGGGAGCAAGCCTGGACACAGTATCCCAGATGGCATTTCTTATACCAGAAAAGCAAACCTTCCTGACGGCCTGCTTCGCTCAATTAGCCACCACACCCCAACTATCTGCAAGGAAAATCCTGCAAGCTCTGAGATTTATGGCATCTTGCATTCTACTCATTCCATATACCAGACTGCATATGAGGAAACTTCAGTGGTGTCTAAAAAGCCTTTCGTGTCAACAATCTCAAGACCTGGAGACTTATTCCTGTAAGAACTAACCCTTCCTTTATGCCAAAGGTGGTATCCAGTGTGGCCCTAAACCAAACCATTCATTTGCCCACCTTTTTCCCAAATCCCAAGAACAAAGGAGAAAGACTCCTGCACTCTTTGGACATTCACAGGCAATTATGTTACTACTTGGATAAAACTAAGGCTTTCAGAAAATCTGACCAGCTCTTTCTAGCGTATGCTGCAGGATCCCAAGGAAAAGCTATCTCAAAACAGTCCATTTCGAAATGGATAGGACATTGCATACGTTTCTGCTACATGCATCATGGGAAACCGGTACCTGCTAACATTAGGTCTCACTCCACCAGGACTACAGCTACATCAGCAGCCTTTCTCAGGGGGGTGCCAACCAAGGATATTCTGGAAGCTGCAAGTTGGAGTTCAGTGCACACCTTCACCAAACACTCACTCACTTCTATATTCTAAGACTAGAGCTAGTTTTGCCACAGCAGTTTTGCAGGGCCTACTAGCTTCTTCTAACCCTGTTTAACTCCACCACCCATCCTTAACTTTGGGATTCAACCCAAGTGTGATGATGCAGCAGGGTAACACGTTGAACATAGTACAGTTTTGTACCTACCATAAATGTAGATGCTAGAGTGTTCACCCTGCTGGCAGCTGACATCTGGGGCAAGAAAAACTGAAGAAAATGGCGTCGGATGCCTCTTGTATACCCCTGGCGCACTGACGTCAGGGAAGAAGCGACAGCAACTGACGCCGGACCAAGTCTTTGGAACTCAGGCCGACTGCGGGACCGCCTGACGGCAGGATAACCTAAGTGTGATGACTGCAGCAGGGTGAACACTCTAACATCTACATTTGTGGTAGGTACAAAACTGTACTTTCTCAGGACCCGGAAGCTATCATACCTATAATACCTTGTCTAAGGAAAGAGTTTCTTTGGTGGGCAGCAGCATGCAACCACAACAAGGGACTTACCTTTACACAACCCCACATCACCCAGACCCTAACCACAGACTCATCAGACTATGCCCGGGGTGCACATCTGGATGGCAGGTGCATTTAGGGCCACTGGAGCCCAAACCAAAATAATCTGCACATCAACCAAAAAGAGATGGTAGCTGTTCAGCACGCTCAGCTTTCAGATCCCTACTTTCTCCAGGGCCCCTTCTAATAAAAAAACGACACCACAGTGTCAACAAGCAGGTGGGAACCCACTCATATCCACTCTGCAGTCTAGCCATGACTCTGTGGAATACTGCTTCAGTCATGCAGTCATGCATATTCACCTGCAAGTTCAATTCCTGCCAGGCAAGCAAAAGTCTCTGGCGGACAACTTAAGCAGAAATCTGCTAGACCCACACGAGTGGCATTTAGACCACAACAACTTCAGTCTTCTGACCCAGAAATGGGGTACCCCAAAGGTGGACCTATTTGCTTCCCCCCTACAACCATCAGCTCAGCAAATTCTGCACCAGGTTACCTCACAGCAAGGCCTGGAAAGTGGATTCCCTGTCCTTCCAGTGGGCAAACCTCTCAGTCTATGCATTTCCCCCGCTGTCTCTTCTTACAAGAGTACTACTCGAAGCAGGAAAGGATAAGGGCAATCCTGATTGCCCCAGACTGGCCACACCAACACTGGTACCCACTACTGCGCAGTCTGTCACCAGTGTCACCATGGCACCTACCTCAGATCCCAACCCTTCTGACTCATCGAGAGGGACAAATCTTGCATCCACATTTGCAGACCCTGAACCTTGCAGCCTGGGTTATTCCTTGAATTCTCCTCCAGTGGCCAGCCTAAGCAAGGAGGTACTGGATGTCATACATGAAGCCAGACAACCCAGTACAAGGAAATCCTATGCTAAGTGGAAAAGGTACTGTTCCTGGATTCACTCTAAAGGTGCAGAGACTGCACAACCCTCCTTACCCCTCATGCTGGATTTACCTAGCTGACCACCTCCACAGAGGCCTGTCCTTCTCTTCCATTAAGATCCATGCCTCTGCCATCTCTGCTTATTACAGCACTGAGCCCACCTCTCTTCTCTTACCCTCTCATCAAACAGTTCCTGAGAGGGGCTAACAACTTAAGGCCACCAAGAAGAGCCCCCACCCTTGCTTGGGACCTTTAATTTTGTGTTGGAAAAGCTCACGCTACCCCCCTTTGAGCCTGCAGTGTTAGCAGAGTTAAAAATTTCTCTCTTTGAAAACAGCCTTACTTCTGGCCATCACTTCAGCTAGAAGAGTGTCTGAGCTACAAGCACTTATGGCTGTGGAACCCTTAAATGTTCATCGTGCCATACTGCTGCAGTCATTACACTTGGGTTATCCTGCCGTCAGGCGGGTCCTCGGTCGGCCGAATTCCAAAGTCTTGGGCCGGCGTCAGTTGTCGTCGCTTCTTCCCTGACGTCAGAGCGGCAGGGGTATAAAAGAGGCAGCCGACGCCATTTTCTTCAGTCTTTCTTGCCGCGCGGTGCCCGAAGCAGAAGCAGTTCGCAAGTGCCGGTCGGCCAGCTCCTGAGATTTCTGAAAAGGATTTCAGCCGAAGTCTTCTCTAAAGCTAAGTACCCCATTGGGGAAACTTTTCTTGCCTTAGACCGATGTCAGACAAAGTTAATAATTGCATTTCTTGTGGGAAGCAAATACCGCATAAGGATTTTCACTCGTACTGTATTCCTTGCCTAGGCCCAGACCACGACGTCTCGGGCTGCCGCTTTTGTGCTAGGTTCAATAACACTATAAAGCCGGGCGGAGTTCGCCCTTCATTATTTTGGCAAAATTTAACTACAGCATGTCTTGGATATACCCACCAGGCTTAATGAAAAACGAAAGATAAAGATAGGCATCCGAGGCCCAGAACGGATACGAGACCACGCTTAGGCCTGCCGCCAGATCTCGGTTCTCAATGAGGCCTCGCAGCCCCTGACTACCGCTGAATCTGTTTTACCGACCTCTCGATCTGAAGTTTCAGGCCCTCCGGAGCCGATTACCTCTCTAGACACCGACGCCACTCTTGGCGGGGAACCAGAAAATTTAGCTAGGCCTTCAGTTTCTGAAGGCGTTTTCAAGCCTACTTCTATTACCATTAACTCTTACTCTAAATCTAAAGCCCCTATGAAAATTAGGAAACGGGGTCCTCAGACCCCCTCTCAGCAACCCATGCCTAAAAAGCAGATGCTCAAAATGGCTGAGGATTTAATTACTCTTATTAGGGGTTCTCAGCCCCCTTTAGAAAAAAGACCCAGGTTGGAGGAAGACTACCCTTCCTCAGATCAAGCTTCCATTACCTCAGGTTTTTCTGAGGACCAGGATTACTCCTATTCTCCCTATGAAGACTCTGATACAGAGGAATCAATTCCCTCAGTTTCCCCCCAGAGGACTATTCTTTCGGGGAAACCTTGCATACCTTGAGGGAACACTTCCACTGGGAAGGACAGGATTACTCAGATTCTAAGAAAAGGCTCCGGGAGTTTCTCCTTCTTCCTCAGCATAGGCCCCTTGCTATTCCTCCAGTTTTAGATATTTTAGATGATGTTTTTGCAGAAGCCAGTCTGAATCCAGACACCTTGCCTCCTGCCCCAGTTAAACCAGACAGGTACTACTTGGGTCCCTGATTCCCACCAGTTTTTATATAAAAGCCCTGCTGCTGACCCAGAAACCATTTCACAGGGTCCTAAGGGGATTAAGGCCTCTACTGCTAAAAATCCTTTACCTTCTGAAAGAGATTCCAGAGCATTAGAAAGATGGGGGAAGAAGGTGTATACTTCTGCCACTTTAGCCATGAGGGCATTAAACTGCCAATTTCACATGCTAAAATACCATGAGGGCATTAAACTGCCAATTTCACATGCTAAAATACCAGCAGTTTTTGATCTCCCAATTGAAACTTAAGATGACAAACAGATCAACCAGATTTAAGAGATGCAGGATTTATTGCATGGAGCAGAACAAGTGGGAAAACATACTTTACAGTGTGGTTTTGATTCATTGGAGGCCTCATGTAGAGCAGCTGTCACTGGCTCTGTGATATGTAGACATGCTTGGCTAAAAGAGCAAACCTTACCAGATCATGTAAAAGCAAAGTTATTGGATGCACCATTGCAAAAGGAGGTATTATTTGGTGTCAGAGCAGAGGAGGTTTTAAAGAAAATGGAAGAAAAGGCAAAATCTGTGCAAACAGATTTCTTGCAGGTACAACCTCCTCGCTTCAGCGGAAACTGGCCATCAAAAAACTGGTCCTTTCCAACCACTGACAGACCGCAAAGGGGTAGGTACAGACGCCCCAGGGGCAGAGGACAACTACAAGGTTCTTACAGGCCTAGACAATGGCAAACAACAACTCCAAGAGGTGGAGAAGAAAGGCCTCAACCATTCAGGAAGCAAGCTCAATGACTTCCCCCTACGCCTGCCAAACAAACATTTAATGGCAGCACCTTTGGGCAGAAAACTGGCCTTATTTTCAGACAATTGGCACATTATTACACAGGACAAATGGATTCTGGACATCATAAACAGAGGCTACAGATTCCACTTTCATACCCTTCCAAACATGAAAGGCATGCCAAACCTGCCCCAAAATCAATGGGCAGAGGCACAAAAACAAATTTCCGCTCTCATGGATATGAAAGCAATTCAAAAGGTACCTACAAAAGAACAAGGTCAAGGTTTTTATTCGAGACTATTTCTGGTACCAAGGAAGGACAAAGACTGGAGACCCATCTTAGACCTATCTATCCTGAACATGTACTTAGAGGTACCAAAATTCAAGATGCTCACATTACAGCAGCAGCTTCTCATGTTGGGCAAGGAGTCTTGGCTGGTAACGTTGGACCTCAAGGAGGCATACCTGCATGTCCCTATCAGACAAGATTGCAGAAGATACCTCAGATTTCTTGCAGGTACAACGCATTATCAATTGTCTGCATTGCCCTTTGGCTTATCTACTGCGCCCAGAGTATTTACGAAATGCCTGGCATCAGTAATTGCATTTTGCAGACAACGAGGAATATAAATCTACCCGTATCTGGACGACTGCCTGATCCAAGCGGACAGCAAGGGCATTCTACTACAGCATTTGGCGTTTGTAATAAAATGTTAAATTGCCTAGGGTACACAGTAAACAAAAAGAAATCAAAACTGATACCCTCACAACAGATAATATTCCTGGGTGCCAGCTTAAATACAACGGCCCAGATGGTTTATCTCACACCAGACAAGCAAAGGCAACTGTCTCAGTACTTCAGAAAAATGACAACTTTAACCCAGCTTACTACAAGGAAAATCCTGCAGGCTTTGGGGTTCATGGCATCCTGCATTCTACTAATACCATTTGCAAAGCTGTATATGAGGAAACTACAATGGTACCTGAAAATCTTATGGTCTCAACACAAACACAGCCTGGAAACAATTATACCACTCATTCCATGCCTTCAAAAGGAATTTTTGTGGTGGGCTCAAGCATGCCAAAGAAACACGAGTCTCCTTTCTGCATACCTCAAGCAAATCAAACCATCACAACAGATGCTTCAGACTATGCCTGGGGAGCACACATGGCAGGCCAGTGCATTCAAGGAAGATGGTCTCAAAAACACATGCACCTTCACATCAACCAAAAGGAGATGCCAGCAGTACAAAATGCTCTTACAGCCTTCAAGGACCTATTGCATCCAGGTCAACTATTAATAAGAACAGACAACACCACAGTTATGTGGTACATAAACAGGGAGGCACACATTCCTACCCCCTGTGCAGACAGGCAATGACCCTGTGGAACACAGCATTGGCCTTACAAGTACAACTACAAGTGCAATTCCTGCCAGTAAAGGAAAACATTCTGGCAGACAAATTAAGCAGAAATATGACAGATCATCACGAGTGCCAGTTAAACCCTCAAGTATTCTCAATGATAGCACCAAAATGGGGACAGCCAGACATAGATATATTTGCCTCCCACAGCAATTACCAGCTGAAAAAATTATGCACAAGGACCTATCATCCACAGGCCTGGAAAGTGGACGCTCTATCTTTCAGTTGGACAACATTGACAACCTATGCCTTCCCACCTCTACCTCTACTGACAAAAGTTTTACTAAAAGTCAGAGCAGAGAGGCCACAAATGATTCTCATTGCTCTGGACTGGCCTCGTCAGCACTGGTACCCGCTCCTAAAGAACCTGTCTCATTCACCACCTTGGACCCTACCTCAATTCCCACTTCTGTTGTCTCAGCAAAATTACAAGATCCTCCACAGTCAGCTCAGGACACTAAATCTAGCTGCATGAAAAATACCTTAACTTATCAATCTACACTCCTCTCAAAGGAGGTCCAGAATGTCATCTTGGAGGCCAGCAGACCCAGTACCAGAAAAGCTTACTCAGGCAAATGGAAGCGATTTTGTGCATGGAACCAAGCAAAAGGCCTAAATCCTTGGATATTAAATATACCTCAGATTCTACAGTACCTAGCTGACCTGTTAAACAGTGGCCTTTCCTTCTCATCCATCAAAATCCACGCCTCAGCTATTTCAGCACAATACAATACGGATCCTCCCTTATTCTCACATCCTTTATTAAGACAGTTCCTCAGAGGGGCAAAAATATAAGGCCCCAAATCCACCAGCTCCAGCTTGGGACCTTAACTTCGTACTGGAAAAATTGACATTACCTCCTTTCGAACCTGCCTCCTCAGCAGAACTGCAATACTTGTCATGGAAAACAGCTCTGCTTTTGGCTATTACCTCAGCATGCAGGGTTTCGGAGCTACAGGCCCTTATGGCAGTGCAATCTTTCCTCATTTTCCATCAGGACAGAGTCTCTTTACATACTAACCCTACCTTCATGCCAAAGGTAGTATCCAGTGTGGCTTTGAATCAGGCTATCCATTTACCTGCCTTTTATCCAAATCCCCAGAATAAAGGGGAGGGACTACTTCACTCCTTGGACATTCACAGACAACTTCAATACTATTTGGTCAGGACAAAGTCATTCAGAAAATCTGAACAACTTTTTGTGTCTTATGCTGCTGGTGTTCAAGGAAAGGCTATTTCCAAACAGACTATTTCAAAATGGATAGCCCACTGCATCCGCTTTTGTTATTCATTTCATGGGAAAACAGTGCCAGGATACATCAGATCACACTCCACCAGGGCAACAGCTACCTCAGCAGCATATCTCAGGGGGTCCCAACCAAGGACATTATGGAAGCAGCAACTTGGAGTTCAGTGCACACTTTTACCAAGCACTACCACCTGCCACTGTACTCTAAATCTAGAGCGGGCTTTGCCACCGCAGTCCTTCAGGGCATTCTAGCCCCTCCTAATTCAGCCTAATACCAGCCACCCTTCCATAGCTTTGGGATTCACCCAAGTGTAATGACTGCAGCAGTATGGCACGATGAACATAGTACAGTTTTGTACCTACCATAAATGTAGATGTTCAAGTGCTCATACTGATGCAGTCCAGGATGTCCTTCAAGAATGTAACTGCAGTCCTTACGTATGGGTTGTCCTGCCTCAGGCTGCCCTTCGGTTGGCAGGATTCCAAAGTCTGGGTCCGGCGTCGGCTGATGTCGCCTCTTCCCCGACGTCAGAGCGACTGGGGTATAAAAGCATCAGTCGACGCCATCTTCAGTCTTTCTTGCCGCGCGGTGCCCGAAGCAGAAGCAGTTCGCAGGTGCTGGTCGGTCAGCTCCTATGTTTTCAGTTACCGAAGTCATCAAAAAAGCTAAGTACCCGGTTGGGGAACCTTTTCTTGCCTCAGCCGATGTCAGATAAAACTGCAAAAGTTAATAACTGTTTGTCTTGTGGTAAACGAATACCTCATAAGGACTTCCATTCTTACTGCCTTGGCCCAGACCATGACGTCTCTGCCTATGCGGCCTGTGCTTGCTTCAATAAGCGCACTCTCAGACGCCGGGCAGAATTTGCTGTAGACTTTTTTGGGGAAAATTACTCCTATATCATGCCGTCGGAACAACCGACATCAATCATTTCCAAAAAACGGAAGGACCAGGACCGACATTCTCGGCCCGCGACTTCCACCGACACCACGCCAAAACCTACCGCAAGTGCATCGGTCTCTTCGGAGCCGGTAATTCAACCGCTCCAGACCAACGACACCGCTTTACCGCACACTTCGGTCCTGGAGGCTTCCCTGGTGCCGGTTGTTGATTTTCCTCCTGAAACCGTAACCCAAGTTTTACCTGACACCATACCGGTGGATAAAGTTACTCCTGCATGTGGGGCAGCTAGGCCTCCGGTGTTTATGTCCATCAAGGCCTACACACGTGCTAAGGCTACCAACCTGGCTAAGTCTCTCCCTCCTAAATCTTTTTCTCAGGGTCCCACTTCGATAAACAGATCTTGACTTTAGCTGCAGATCTTATTTCATTACTCAGAGGCTCTCAGGCTCATCCAGACAGGGGTTCTCAGCCGCCTGCAGACAAAAGGCCTAGGGTTGAGCAGACGGGTACCTTCTCCTCAGATGAAGCCTCTGGCGACTCAGGTCATTCAGATTCCCAGGAAGAATCCTTCCAGGCCTACGAGGATTCTAATGCTGATGAATCTATTCCCTCTGCCTCTCCTCCTGAGGATATTTCCTTCAGGGAAATTCTCCACTCCATGAGAGAGCATTTTCAGTGGCAGGGCCAGGATTTCTCCGACTCCAGGAAAAGGCTTCGTACTTTCCTTAAGTTACCCCAGCACAGGCCTTTAGCTATTCCTCCAGTGTTAGATGTATTGGATGATGTGTACTCAGACTCGAGTGCTTCTCCTGATTCTCTCCCTCCTGCTCCTGTTAAGCCAGACAGATATTACAGGGTTCCTGAAACTCATAAACATCTCTTTAAGGCCCACTCTGTTGACCTAGAAACTATTTCCCAGGGGCCCAAGGGAGTGGCCATTTCCACGGCCAAAAATCCTTTGCCCGCTGACAGGGAATCTAGGTCCCTGGAGAGGTGGGGCAAAAAAGTTTATACCTCAACCACCCTTGCCATGAGGGCTATTAACTGTCTTTTTCATATGTTTCAGTATCAGGATTTCTTGATGGACGATTTGCAGAAAAAGTTAGCCTCTCCTGAGCCTTTAGATAGAAAGGCCTTGCATGATTTGGTTCATAATACTCAGCAGGTTAGCAAGCATTTTCTACAGTGTGGTTATGATGCATTGGAAGCTTCATGTAGGGCAGCTATGACAGGGGCTGTTATTCATAGGCATGCTTGGTTGAAAGAACAGGCATTGCCAGATCATGTTAAAGTAAAGCTTCTAGATGCACCTCTGGAAAAACACAAGCTATTTGGTGCTAATGATCAGTATGTGTTGAAATCAATTGAGGAAAAGGCTAAATCAGTACAAACAGTCAAAGATTTCCTCCAGGTTCAGCCACCTAGGTTCAGCAGGAATTGGCCTTCGAAGAATTGGTCCTTTACAGACACTGACAAGTTCCAAAGGGGAAAAAACAGGCGTGCTCGAGGTAGAGGGCAATACCGAGGCTCCTACAGGGGCCGCCAATGGCAACCGACTAATCAGAGAAGTGGCGCAGGGACTTCTATTGCTCCACAGGGACAATCACAATGACACCGCCGACCAAGGCTGAAAGAGAAGCACCTTTAGGTGGAAAATTATCCTTATTTTCAAGAAATTGGCACGTTATAACAAAGGACAAATGGATTCTGGACATAATAGACCAAGGTTACAGGTTCCACTTCCATACCTTACCCACAAGACAAGGCATGCCAAACCTGCCACAAAATGAAAGGGCAGAGGCACTCATACAGGTTTCAAAGCTGCTACAAAATAAAGCAATAGAAAAGGTTCCTCCTCAGGATCAAGGCCAGGGATTCTACTCGAGACTGTTCCTTGTTCCAAGAAAAGAAAAGCAATGGAGACCTATACTGGACTTGTCCGCTCTAAACACTTTTCTCATTGTGCCGAAATTCAAAATGCTGACGTTACAGCAACTTTTTCCCATGCTGGGCAAGGGGTCTTGGCTGGTTACTCTGGACCTCAAGGAGGCATACCTGCATGTCCCAATCAGACACAGTTGCAGAAGATGCGTCAGATTTCTTGCAGGGTCAGAGCATTATCAATTCTCAGCATTGCCTTTTGGCTTATCTACTGTGCCCAGAGTATTCACGAAATGCCTGGCATCAGTAATTGCACACTGCAGACTCCAGGGGATACAAATATACCCTTACCTGGACGACTGCCTTATACAAGCGGACAGCAAGCAAGCCTTGATAAGAAACTTGAACTGTCATTCACTTGCTACAGGCTTTGGGATACACAGTCAGCATTCAAAAATCAAGACTACTGCCATCCCAACAAATAATTTTTCTAGGAGCCAAACTGGACACAAACTCACAAATGGCTTTTCTCACAGAAGAAAAACAAGAACAGTTACCACATTACTTCAAAAGCCTAGCAAAGCTCACCCAGATGACTGCAAGGAAAATCCTGCAGGCTCTGGGTTTCATGGCATCTTGCATTCTTCTGATTCCACTGGCAAGACTACACATGAGAAAACTACAATGGTACCTAAAAAGTTTATGGTCTCAACACAGCCACAACTTAGAAGCAATTATTCCACTCATTCCATGTCTACAAAAGGAATTTTTGTGGTGGGCACAAGCAAGCCAGCTAAACAAAGGCATGTCTTTCAACAAACCTCAAACAAGCCAAACCATTACAACAGACGCCTCAGATCATGGATGGGGGGCGCACATGGAGGGCAGATGCATTCAAGGGCAATGGACAACCCGGGAAGTGCATCTACACATCAATCAAAAAGAGATGTTGGCTGTGATTCATGCAATCGAGGCCTTCGGAAAATTTCTTCAGCAAGGTCAACTGCTAATAAAGACAGACAACACCACTGTTATGTGGTACATAAACAAACAGGGAGGCACTCATTCTTACCCCCTCTGCAGGCTAACAATGGCTCTTTGGGAAAAGGCCCTGAAACTGAACATACAGTTGCAATCCCAGTTTGTTCCAGGCAAGGATAATGTTCTGGCGGACAGTCAAAGCAGAAACATCTTGGATCCGCACGAATGGATGTTGCATCCAGACATTTTTCCACAAATAACTCATGCATAGGAGAGGCCGGACTTGGACCTCTTTGCCTCACACCTCAATCATCATCTGAAGTTCTGCTCGAGGAGACACCATCCTCAAGCCTGGAGAATGGATGCTCTCTCCTTCAGCTGGAACTCTCTAACAATCTATGCATTCCCACCTCTACCATTAATGACCAAGGTGCTACTGAAGATCAAAGCAGAATAACCGAAAGGCATTTTGATAGCTCCAGACTGGCCAAGACAGCACTGGTATCCATTACTGAGGAGCATAACTCGCACCAAGCCGTGGCTCCTGCCTCAATGGCCTCTGCTTCTGACTCAGCACAATCACAGGACGTCTCATCCCAACCTGCAAACATTACAGCTGACAGCTTGGAGGGTTCCATGACTTCTCCCCATATCCCTCTCTCCAAGAAAGTTCAAGAGATCTTACTGGAAGCCCCGCAGACCTTCCACCAGAAAAACTTGCTCAGCCAAATGGAAGAGATTCAGCATCTGGAATGCCAGCAAGGGTCAGGATGCATCAGTAATGAGCATCCCACAGATACTAGAATACTTGGCAGAAATGCTACATAATGGCCTTTCATATTCCTCCATAAAAATACACGCTTCAGCAATTTCAGCAAAATACAACAGTGATCCACCTGTGTTTTCACATCCTTTGCTAAGACAGTTTCTAAGAGGGATTAAGAATATCAAACCTCCCAGAAAACCACCAGTGCCTGCATGGGACCTCAATTTCATGTTGGAAAAATTAACTCTCCCTCCTTTTGAGCCAGCAGCATCTTCAGAATTGCAATTTCTCTCCTGGAAAACAGTTTTCCTGTTGGCAATTACCTCAGCAAGAAGAGTCTTGGAGATACAGGCCCTCATGGCAGTACCTCCATTTCTCATTTTTTCATCAGGACAGAGTTTCCTTAAGAACCAATCCTTCATTCATGTCAAAAGTGATATCCAGGGTGTCTCAAAATCAAGCAATTCACTTGCCTACCTTCTTTCCCAATCCTCAAAATAAAGGAGAAAAGCTGCTGCACACTTTGGACATACACAAACAATTGCGCTACTACTTGGACAGAACAAAAGCCAACAGAAAGTCTGACCAACTATTTGTAGCTTACGCTGCTGGAGTACAAGGAAAGGCAATTTCCAAACAAACAATTTCAAAATGGATTGGACACTGCATCAGATTCTGTTACTCTTTCCATGGAAAAGGTGTGCCAGCCAATATCAGGCCACTCTCCACCAGAGCTATAGCCACCTCCGCAGCCTTTTTAAGAGGGGTGGCTACAAAGGACATTCTAGAAGCTGCTACATGGAGCTCCGTGCATACATTTTCCAAACACTACAACCTGCCTTTATATTCCAGATCCCGAGAAGGCTTTGCTTAGGCAGCCCTGCAGGGCATTTTAGCTACACCATCCTTATCTTGGATCCTACCACCCCCAGCTTGGCTGTGGTATTCTACCCATATGTAAGGACTAAAGTTGCATTCTTGATGGACATAGTACAGTTTTGTACCTACCATAAATGTAGATGTCCGATAGATATGCAACTGCAGTCAGGTTTTCCCTTCCTCCTACCCCTCTGTAAATTATCCTTTTTGGGTCCACTCCCCTTTTCCAAATTAGCTGGGGAAACCTGTTATGGTGTATCTGTTTATTACTGTTGTGCATGTCTGGAATTTTTTATCCAGTCTATAATTTTAGCCTTCTTTGGAGGGCACCTGGCATCTGGGGCAAGAAACACTGAAGAAGATGGTGTCGACTGATGTTTTTATACCCCAGTCGCTCTGACGTCGGGGAAGAGGTGACATCAGCCGACGCCGGACCCAGACTTTGGAATCCGGCCGACCAAAGGGCTGCCTGAGGCAGGACAACCCATATGTAAGGACTGCAGTTGCATATCTATCGGACATCTACATTTATGGTAGGTACAAAACTGTACTTTTCCCTCCCTCCATCCACTCTTAGGACAGGGCTTATGACAAACACCTCTAGCATACATCCAACTTGGGGTACTCCTATATGGTGTATTTGCTTGCAACTACTGATTGGTTTTATCTACTTATGTAAGTTTGCATAACATCATGTATTGCCTGCCTATTTGGGGGCACCTGACATCTGGGGCAAGAAAAACTGAAGAAAATGGCGTCTGCTGCCTCTTTTATACCCCTGCCGCTCTGACGTCAGGGAAGAAGCGACGACAACCGATGCCAGACCAAGACTTTGGAATTCGGCCGACCGAGGACCCGCCTGACGGCAGGATAACCCAAGTGTAATGACTGCAGCAGTATGTGCACTCGAACATCTACATTTGTGGTAGGTACAAAACTGTACTTTATTTTTCATGCTGACAGGGTCTCCCTCAGGTCTAACACTACTTTTATGCCTAAAGTGGTGTCCAATGTGGCTCTCAACCAATCCATCCATTTGCCCACCTTTTTCCCTAATCCTCAGAAGGAGGAAAGAGTCTTGCACTCCTTAGATGTGCACAGACAGCTCAGCTTCTGCCTTGATAGGACTAAGCCCTTCAGGAAATCTGACCAGTCACTAGTCAGCTTTGCACCAGGGGCAGAGGGCAAGGCCATATCAAAACAAACCATCTCTAATTGGCCAGCACAGTGTATGCATTTTTGTTACAAACACCATGGGAAACTACCCACTCAGGGAGTCAGAACGCATTCCACTAGGGCAACTTCAACCTGTGCAGACTTTCTCAGAGGAGTCCATACCAGGGACATTCTGGAAGCTGCTACTTGGAGTTGTGTTCATACCTTCACCAAGCATTACCACCTGCCTATCTCTACCAATTCCAGGGCGGGCTTTGCAACAGCATTTCTGCAGGGCATACTAGCCAGCTCAAACTCTTGACTGCATCCACCCATTCTTCAGCTTTGGGAATCAACCCATGTGTGATGACTGCAACAGTGAAACACGAAGAACATAGTACAGTTGTGTACACTTGCCATAAATGTAGATGTTCAAGTGTATTTATTGTTGCAGTCCTGGATTCCCACCCTCCAGCCCCCTTGTCTCTTTCTCTCTTTCTCTGTCTTTCTAACCCCTTACAGGACTACTGGTATTTGTTTTTTTACTGGTGGTGTTTTTCCACCATAACTTAGCTCTCTATTTGGGGGCTCCTGACATTTGGGGCAAGAAAAAACGATGTAATGGCGTAAACTGCCTGTTTTTATACCCCTGACTACCTAACGTCAGTCCTGAAGTGACAGCAGCTGACGCAGAAATACTAAGCCTCTGGTATTCGGACCGGCTGACTGCTACCCCTGGCAGTATAACCCAAGTGTGATGACTGCAACAGTTAATACACTCTAACATCTGCATTTTATGGTAAGTGTACAGAACTGTACTTTTCACATCTTAGTGTCTTTTTTTTTTTCATTTCTACCTGTTCCATACCTGGCAGGTGAGTTATGTGCTGGAGCACACCATTTTTTAATATTGTTTTAGTGTTGGTGAATTTTATTTTGTTCAGGGTAGGATCTGCCATGTGTGTGTTGGGGGGAGCATGGCCACACCAAGTAAATGTGAACAAATTTACATGTAGTGCAAGTATTACCCTGGTCAGTGTGAGTTTTCTTTAGGGACTAAGCATGACGCCTACATTTAACATCTGTACAGGCTTTATCAGAGAGAGAGGATTAGGCAAAGGGTGTGTTCATTCATGACTACTTAAAAGACTGCTCTGATGATGATCATGTGGCTGTTGGAGGGGGGGTAAGTTTTTACCCCAAATGGGTCATCTTATACTTGAGGGTGTTAGATCTGGAAAGGCATTTTATCAGCAAACAGTCTTGGTGATTGCATTGCTTGAGGCCTTTGGCATGGTCTCTCAGGAGGGCACCATGGTCTAGGTACATAGCACATCATCCCAAGCTGAAGGCCTTGCACTAGTAGTCTGGATGCCACTCCGCATATGTCTTTAAATGTGCAGTTCATTATTAATCAAGGGGTTGATCTTTGTCAGTCTTTCCACGTGAGAAGATCTACAGTTAGAAGGTGAAGGCCAAAGACCTCCAAGGAGCTCATCTTTTCTTAGAGGACATGCAAATTGATGCATGTGACGTTGACCATTCCATCTCCTTGCTGTTGCTGGTTATCCAGGCAGAAGGAAAGTCTCGCTGTTCCCACCAGTTGCGTCTTTCGGCTTATCCCGGTTAGGGGTCGCCACAGTGGAACTCCGGTCCGCTAATGTTTGGTAGTGGATTTTTACGTGCCGAGTTACCAGCCCTGACGCACAACCTTCAATGAAGGCACGCCCATTCACGTATGCCTCCACACAGAAGACGCTCTAGCTGAGAATCGAACGGGACAACGTCTTGCTGTGAGGCGACAACGCTAATGCAGCAGCACTACCGCGGGGCTACTATTCAGGATTGGTTCAGGATAGCAAAGTGTTTCTTTCATTTTATTTAGAGCTTGCAGCAGCCGTGAGATCAAACCTTTGTATTGGGCATATTTTCTGCTGTAGGTTTAAAGAAACCTACTACCAGTAGGGGGTTTGGTCATCAAAGTTTGAGGAGGAAGAGAACCTGGCATACACTACGCAGGTATTTTTCCCCTTCTGGTCATTTGATATATGCTAAAGGCATTGTATCTTCTCCTACCTTAATAAGAGAGGAGACTAACTTTTAAAAGAAAGGCAAAGGAACTCTGGATACCCACAGGAATTATTTTGGCCCTCTGTTTAGATGCTAGTAAACCACTTGCTATTCCTCTAGTACCTAGAGACTTTTACTAAGATGCCTTTTTGCATCTGTGGAACAAGACCTGCAACCTCCCTGTCCAAAAGAAGCAAGACCATTTTTACAGGGTCCAGGATTCTCATGGATGCTTGTATGTGGTGTCACTGGAACCAGACTAAGAAATCAAAATTGATTTTAGTCCCCTAAAATACCTCCAATTGACCAGGCAATTAAGATAGCTGACTGCTATGAGGCTTTTAAGTGTCATGATTAAATCAGGGTTAGCTCTTCAGTGAGGTAATAAAAACTGGAGGAGGGTTACTGATAGTGATGGGAAAACAAATGTTTTTGAAATATGCCAACTTGTTTCTTAGGGTAGAAATCAGGCCATTAAATGTGGCTATGGTGCTGTAAATGCAGCATCCAAGGCATCTGTCATGGGATCGGTGTTCATGAGACATGCCCGGCTGAGGACACAGCCCTTGTCAGAATTTTTAAGTTCTGTTTTTTTATGTCCCTGATGATGCCCAGTAGGCAAAACTCGAAGTTTACCATTTTGCTCCTCGTGCTGGAAAACCATGTCATTAAGTATGGCTGTATTGCTGTAAATTTGGTGTCTGGGGCAGCTTCTGCTGGGTCAGTGTTCAGGAGACCTGCCTGGCTGTGAGGATACAGCCCCTGTCTGAGAATGTTGAACCTCAGTTCCTTAATGCCCCTTAGAAAATGTTTGCCTCTTAAGATTCCATATGTGTAAGTTGGTGAAACGAGAGGAAAGTGGAAGACATTTCAGCCTTTAAAGCACACATTTTATCCCGCCGCATACCTTGGTTCAGTGGTGCAACAGTTAGCATTGTTGCTTCACAGCAAGAGGTTCTCTGGTTTGATTCTTGGCTGGGGTGCTTTCTGTGTGGAGTCTGCATATCCTCCCTGTGTTTGCGTGTGATTGTGCTCCAGTTTCCTCCTACGTTCCAAAGATGTGCAGCAGGTGGGTTGGGCACCCTAAATTGGCCCTAGGTGCGAGTGTGTGAAAAAGATGAAGTACTGAGGCAGGGCTGGCCACCCGACAGTGTAAACCTTGGCTCTAGGTGATTGTCACTGTTGAAGTAGCACCCCGATGTGCAAAAAGGGAAAAGGGGTTGAGGATGGGTGGATTCCACATTTAGAGCTGGCTGTACTATTGGAAACTAGGTGAGGGGAAGCAGGTAAAAGGAAGTATCCAAAAAATGGTAATAAGAACAAAAGGGAAACCTGGGAGGCCCTCAGGGTCAGCTTCTTGATGGTGAGCAACCATGACTTCTCATTAACCCTACCCAAGATCCAACCCCAACCCTTAAAAGCCATACCCCTCTCCCAGAGCATTCAGAACTACAATTAAGTTGAGCTCTCTGTTCTTAGATCAGTGACAAAACATTAATCTGGACAAATGGATAATTTAGGTGGTAGGTACAGGCTGCACTTTCAGGCATATTCAAGCTTTGTAGGAATTATGCTAATTCCAAAGAAATAAAGAATCCTAGTGATCTTTGAGGATGATCTACCACAGAACGTCATAGAAAGGGACCCAGTGAAGGTGTAAGGGCACAAGGTTCTATTCAGGCATGATGTTCTTTGTGTTTCACTGTTGCAGTCATTATCACATTTGGGTAATCTGCTTGCAGTAGCCCTCAGTCGGCCTGATTATCAAAGTCTCGGGTCCTGCTTCGATTACTGTCTCATCTTCCATGACGTCAGATCATCAGGGGTATAAAGGATGCAGCCGATGCCATTACATCAGTTTTTTTTTCCGTGCGGTGCCGGAAGCAGAAGCAGTTTGCAAGTGCCATTTGGCTAACGCCTGAAATTTTCGTTTTCGAGTTTCAGAACCAAAGTCTTCAACTAAAGCTAAGCACCCCATGGGGAAACTTTTTCTTGCTCTAAACCGATGTCAGTAAAAGTCAATAATTGTATTTCTTGTGGAAAGCAAATAAGTCAGATTTTCTTTCATACTGTATTGCTTGCCTAGGCCCTGACCACGACGTACTTCGCTGTCTGTTTTCTGCCTTATTTAAACCATGAACTGTTTGTCGTCTGTATATTTTTGCTTCTAAATGTTTTGGTACTCTGTTCAATTATCCAGATATGTCTTCGGTAAGCCACTTTACTACCGACATTCTGAAAAAACCCAAAGATAAAGACAGAGACAGGCCGCCTAGGTCCAAAGCTGCTGACGATGTGTCTCCTAAGCTAGTCGCCAGTTCGCTGGTACTCATTGCTATGTTTTCGCAGCCCGATACTTCAGATTCGCAGGCCTCTACTGAGAACCATTCGAAGTAGTGAGATGCTTCAGCTAAGGAATCTGCGGATGTCTCTACCTTGGAAGGGTCTGGAGCCGCTGTGCAGGTACCGGCTTCTGAGGGTGTATTCAGGCCTACTGACTTGCATATTAAACTGATGCCATCTTCTTCTTCAAGGCCTAAAACTCGAACCATGCCGAGGAAACCAACGCCCAGACCGCAAGGTCAGTCCTCTATGCCTAAAAAACAAATGATAGGAATGGATGAAGACCTTGTTAATTTAATCAGGGGAAGCCATCCTTCCCCCCTCTAAGAGATCTAGGACTGAATTTGCTTATGATACTTCTGACCAGGATTCTGAAATTTCTGTCTCGTCTGATGACCAGGATCTACCCTTATGAACCTATGAGGATTCTAATGCAGAGGACTATTCCCTCTGCTTCTCCCCCAGAGGATTTTTCTTTTGGTGAAACCTTGTATACTCTTGGGGAGCATTTTCACTGGGAAAGCCAGGATTACTCTGATTCTAAAAAGAGGCTTGGAGATTTCTTACTCCTGCCCAACACAGGCCTTTAGCTATCCCTCCTGTGCTGGACATTGTTGACTATGCCTTTTCGGAATCTAGCTTGGCCCCTGACTCTACCTCCTGCTCCCAGAAACCTGATAGATATTACAGGGTTCCTGATTCTCACAAGTTCCTTTTTAAAAATCCTACTGCGGATCCTGAGAACATTTCACAGGGACCCATGGGCATTAATGCTACTACTGCCAAAAATCCTACCCCCTCTGATAGAGATTCCAGGGCCCTGGATAGATGGGATAAGAAGGTATACACCTCTGCAACCTTGGCCATCAGGGCCTTAAATTGCCAATTTCATATGTTAAAGTATCAGCAGCATATTATTGGATTGCTTAAATAGAAAATGATATTGATTGCTGATTGTGCTGAAAATAAGGATTTACAGGATTTAATGCATGCTGCTGAACAGGATGGAAAACATACTTTGCATTGTGGTTTTGATTCACTAGAGGCATCTTGCAGGGCTGCTGTCACCGGGTCTGTACTTAGAAGGCATGCTTGGCTTAAGGAGCATTATTTGCCAGATCATGTTAAAACTAAATTGCTGGATGCTCCCTTAAATCAGGACCGCCTGTTTGGCAACAGAGCAGAAGTTCTTAAAAAGATGGAGGAAAAAGCTAAATCTATGCAAACTGTTAAAGATTTCTTACAAGTGCACCCTCCAAGAGTTAGTAGGCATTGGCCCTCAAAAAATTGGTCCTTTCCTGCCTTTTCCAGGCCTCCTCACTTCAAACCCAGAACCTGCAGAACACCCAGGCTTCAGTCCCAGGGTATGCACAGGACTAAGCACTGGGAGGGGCCCACTTCCAAATCAGGGAGTAGTAAGACCCCCCCCCCCCCCAATGGTAAGCTGTCTCAATGACTTAACTTTAAAACTTCCAAGCACTTCTCAACTAACTGCTCCTTTAGGGGGAAAGATTGCTCTGTAAGCAAAAAACTGGGAACTCATTACCCAGGACAAATGGGTTATAAATAGTTTCCCAAGGATACAGATTTCACTTCCACGCGTTACCAACCCCAAACGGTTGGCCAGATCTACCCCCAAATCAGTGGGCAGGGGCTCAAAGGCAAGTACTCTCTCTTAAGATTAAAGGCTATTCAGATTGTACCAGAAGAGGAAAAGGGACAAGGTTTCTACTAAAGACATTTCCTGGTACCCAGAAAAGACAACTCTTGGCGTTCTATACTGGACCTTTCTATCCTAAATACCTTTTTGGTGATTCCAAAGTTCAAGATGCTAACTCTTCACCAGTTGCTTCCCATGACAGGCAAAGATGCCTGGTTGGCAACACTGGATTTAAAAGAATCCTACCTGCACATCCAATCAGGGAATCTTGCAGAAAATACCTACACTTCAAAGCAGGCTGCATGCACTGTCAGTTCTCTGCACTGCCCTTTGGCTTATCTACTGTGCCAAGGGTATTCACAAAGTGCCTAGCTCCAGTCATTGTATTTTGCAGGCAAAGAAAAATTCAAATTGTCTAATTCAGGCAGAAAGGACATACTTCTCAATCGTCTGGCATTTGTACAAAAGTTAACTTGTTTGGGGTACACCATAAAAGAAAAGAAATCATCACATCTTGTACCCTGTCAACAAATTATATTCTTGGGAGTAAGCTTGAGCACAACTTCCCAGATGGCTTTCCTCACGCCAGAGAAACAAATTCATTTGACAACTTACTTCAAACTAGTGTCCACAAAACCCCCTGCTATCTTCCAGGCAGCTGCTGCAAGCCTTGGGGTTCTTGACCTCGTGTAATCTATTAATTCCTTATGCAAGACTGCATATGAGGAAACTACAGTGGTATCTAAAAAGCCTATGGTGTCAACATTTTCAGGATCTAGAAGCAATGATTCCTGTCATTCCTTGCCACCAAAACAAGGGACTACCATTTACTCTACCCCTTGCCGCACAAGCCCTAACAGACGCATCAGACTATGCATGGGGGGCTCACCTGGCAGGGAAGTGCATTCAGGGCAAATGGAACCAAAGTCAAATTCACCTGCATATCAATCAAAAAGAAATGTTAGCTGTACAGAATGCTCTGACAGCCTTCAAAGACCACATTCTTTCAGGACAATTAACAGTGGTGTTGTCAGTCTTTACCATTATGTGTTACATAAACAAGCAGGGGGGGTACACATTCTTACCCCCCTCTGCAGACTAGCCATGTCTCTGTGGAACACAGCCGTGAGCTACCAAGTGCATCTACAGGCTCAGTTCCTGCCAGGAAAACTAAATACACTGGCAGACAGACTAAGCAGAAATCTCATGGACCCACACAAGTGGAAACTGGAACCAAAGACTTTCAACATGTTGATCAACAAATGGGGGAGCCCAGATATAGACCTGTTTGCCTCCCCCCAGAACTACAAATTGGACAAATTCTGCACAAGGACTCCCCACACACAAGATTGGAAAGTGGATGCTCTGTCCTTCAGCTGGAAAAATCTATCAGTTTATGCCTTTCCTCCTCTGCCTCTCTTCTCCAAAGTACTACTAAAGATCAAACAGGACAAACCAAGAAATTATACTGATTGCACCAGACTGGCCACGCCAACACTGGTACCTCTATTGAGCAGTGTGTCACAGCTAGCCCCATGGCACCTGCCTCAGACCCCTACCCTGCAATCACAGCAAGAGAGCCTGATTCTGCACCCCCAGCTTCAAACCCTGAACCTGACAGCCTGGCTAATTACCTAATCTCTCTCTTACCATCCCTCATTAAACAAGTGTTAGATGTCATTTTGGAGGCAAGGAGGCCTAGTACTAGAAAATCTTATGCTGAAAAATGGAAAAGATTCTGTGTCTGGAAACAAACTCAAGGGAAAAGCACAGCAGTGCCCAATTTACCTCAGCTTTTACAATACTTAACTGAGATGCTTCACAAGGGCCTGTCTTTTTTTTCCTCCATCAAAATTCACACCTCAGCCATTTCAGCTCATTACGGGCCGGATGTCTCTACCTTGGAAGGGTCTGGAGCCGCTGTGCAGGTACCGGCTTCTGAGGGTGTATTCAGGCCTACTGACTTGCATATTAAACTGATGCCATCTTCTTCTTCAAGGCCTAAAACTCGAACCATGCCGAGGAAACCAACGCCCAGACCGCAAGGTCAGTCCTCTATGCCTAAAAAACAAATGATAGGAATGGATGAAGACCTTGTTAATTTAATCAGGGGAAGCCATCCTTCCCCCCTCTAAGAGATCTAGGACTGAATTTGCTTATGATACTTCTGACCAGGATTCTGAAATTTCTGTCTCATCTGATGACCAGGATCTACCCTTATGAACCTATGAGGATTCTAATGCAGAGGACTATTCCCTCTGCTTCTCCCCCAGAGGATTTTTCTTTTGGTGAAACCTTGTATACTCTTGGGGAGCATTTTCACTGGGAAAGCCAGGATTACTCTGATTCTAAAAAGAGGCTTGGAGATTTCTTACTCCTGCCCAACACAGGCCTTTAGCTATCCCTCCTGTGCTGGACATTGTTGACTATGCCTTTTCGGAATCTAGCTTGGCCCCTGACTCTACCTCCTGCTCCCAGAAAACCTGATAGATATTACAGGGTTCCTGATTCTCACAAGTTCCTTTTTAAAAATCCTACTGCGGATCCTGAGAACATTTCACAGGGACCCATGGGCATTAATGCTACTACTGCCAAAAATCCTACCCCCTCTGATGGAGATTCCAGGGCCCTGGATAGATGGGATAAGAAGGTATACACCTCTGCAACCTTGGCCATCAGGGCCTTAAATTGCCAATTTCATACGTTACAGTATCAGCAGCATATTATTGGATTGCTTAAATAGAAAATGATATTGATTGCTGATTGTGCTGAAAATAAGGATTTACAGGATTTAATGCATGTTGCTGAACAGGATGGAAAACATACTTTGCATTGTGGTTTTGATTCACTAGAGGCATCTTGCAGGGCTGCTGTCACCGGGTCTGTATTTAGAAGGCATGCTTGGCTTAAGAAGCATTCTTTGCCAGATCATGTTAAAACTAAATTGCTGGATGCTCCCTTAAATCAGGACCGCCTGTTTGGCAACAGAGCAGAAGTTCTTAAAAAGATGGAGGAAAAAGCTAAATCTATGCAAACTGTTAAAGATTTCTTACAAGTGCACCCTCCAAGAGTTAGTAGGCATTGGCCCTCAAAAAATTGGTCCTTTCTTGCCTTTTCCAGGCCTTCTCGGTTCAAACCCAGAACCTGCAGAACACCCAGGCTTCAGTCCCAGGGTACGCACAGGACTAAGCACTGGGAGGGGCCCACTTCCAAATCAGGGAGTAGTAAGACCCCCCCCCCCCCCCGGCATGGTAAGCTGTCTCAATGACTTAACTTTAAAACTTCCAAGCACTTCTCAACTGACTGCTCCTTTAGGGGGAAAGATTGCTCTGTAAGCAAAAAACTGGGAACTCATTACCCAGGACAAATGGGTTATAAACAGTTTCCCAAGGATACAGATTTCACTTCCACGCGTTACCAACCCCAAACGGTTGGCCAGATCTACCCCCAAATCAGTGGGCAGAGGCTCAAAGGCAAGTACTCTCTCTTAAGATTAAAGGCTATTCAGATTGTACCAGAAGAGGAAAAGGGACAAGGTTTCTACTAAAGACATTTCCTGGTACCCAGAAAAGACAACTCATGGCATTCTATACTGGACCTTTCTATCCTAAATACCTTTTTGGTGATTCCAAAATTCAAGATGCTAACTCTTCACCAGTTGTTTCCCATGACAGGCAAAGATGCCTGGTTGGCAACACTGGATTTAAAAGAATCCTACCTGCACATCCAATCAGGGAATCTTGCAGAAAATACCTACACTTCAAAGCAGGCTGCATGCACTGTCAGTTCTCTGCACTGCCCTTTGGCTTATCTACTGTGCCAAGGGTATTCACAAAGTGCCTAGCTCCAGTCATTGTATTTTGCAGGCAAAGAAAAATTCAAATTGTCTAATTCAGGCAGAAAGCAAGGACATACTTCTGAATCATCTGGCATTTGTACAAAAGTTAACTTGTTTGGGGTACACCATAAAAGAAAAGAAATCATCACATCTTGTACCCTGTCAACAAATTATATTCTTGGGAGTAAGCTTGAGCACAACTTCCCAGATGGCTTTCCTCACGCCAGAGAAACAAATTCATTTGACAACTTACTTCAAACTAGTGGCCACAAAACCCCCTGCTATCTGCCAGGCAGCTGCTGCAAGCCTTGGGGTTCTTGACCTCGTGTATTCTATTAATTCCTTATGCAAGACTGCATATAAGGAAACTACAGTGGTATCTAAAAAGCCTATGGTGTCAACATTTTCAGGATCTAGAAGCAATGATTCCTATCATTCCTTGCCACCAAAACAAGGGACTACCATTTACTCTACCCCTTGCCGCACAAGCCCTAACAGACGCATCAGACTATGCATGGGGGGCTCACCTGGCAGGGAAGTGCATTCAGGGCAAATGGAACCAAAGTCAAATTCACCTGCATATCAATCAAAAAGAAATGTTAGCTGTACAGAATGCTCTGACAGCCTTCAAAGACCACATTCTTTCAGGACAATTAACAGTGGTGTTGTCAGTCTTTACCATTATGTGTTACATAAACAAGCAGGGGGGGTACACATTCTTACCCCCCTCTGCAGACTAGCCATGTCTCTGTGGAACACAGCCGTGAGCTACCAAGTGCATCTACAGGCTCAGTTCCTGCCAGGAAAACTAAATACACTGGCAGACGAACTAAGCAGAAATCTCATGGACCCACACAAGTGGAAACTGGAACCAAAGACTTTCAACATGTTGATCAACAAATGGGGGAGCCCAGATATAGACCTGTTTGCCTCCCCCCAGAACTACCAATTGGACAAATTCTGCACAAGGACTCCCCACACACAAGATTGGAAAGTGGGTACTCTGTCCTTCAGCTGGAAAAATCTATCAGTTTATGCCTTTCTTCCTCTGCCTCTCTTCTCCAAAGTACTACTAAAGATCAAACAGGACAAACCAAGAAATTATACTGATTGCACCAGACTGGCCACGCCAACACTGGTACCTCTATTGAGCAGTGTGTCACAGCTAGCCCCATGGCACCTGCCTCAGACCCCTACCCTGCAATCACAGCAAGAGCCTGATTCTGCACCTCCAGCTTCAAACCCTGAACCTGACAGCCTGGCTAATTACCTAATCTCTCTCTTACCATCCCTCATTAAACAAGGGTTAGATGTCATTTTGGAGGCAAGGAGACCTAGTACTACAAAATCTTATGCTGAAAAATGGAAAAGATTCTGTGTCTGGAAACAAACTCAAGGGAAAAGCACGGCAGTGCCCAATTTACCTCAGCTTTTACAATACTTAACTGAGATGCTTCACAAGGGCCTGTCTTTTTTTTCCTCCATCAAAATTCACACCTCAGCCATTTCAGCTCATTATAACACAGAACCTCCCCTCTTCTCATATTCACTGCTCAAACAGTTCCTCAGCGGGGCCAGAAATTTAAGACCACCCAGGAGAACTCCAACCCCAGCCTGGGACCTTTAACTTTGTCTTGGAGAAACTCACTCTTACTCCTTTCAAGCCAGCTGCTACTGCAGATTTAAAATTTCTTTCCTGGAAAACAGCTTTCCTTTTAGCAATCACTTCAGCAAGAAGGGTTTCTGAATTACAGGCTCTTATGGCAGTGGAGCCTTTCATCATCTTTCATGAGGACAGGGTCTCCCTCATAACCAATCCATCCTTCATGCCCAAGGTGGTATCCAGTGTGGCTCTTAATCGGTCCATTCATTTGCCAACCTTCTTTCCTAATCCACAGAACAAAGAGGAATGAATACTGCACTCCTTAGATGTGCGCAGACAACTTAGATTTTACTTGGGACAGAATTAAACCTCAAAGAAAATCTGAACAACTACTGGTGACATTTGCTGCAGGGGCAGAGGGGAAGGCTATTTCAAAGCAAACCATTTCTAAATGGATAATCTATTGCATTTCATTTCTGCTATAAGAACCATGGAAAACCTATCCCACAGGGGATCAGACCTCACTCAGCCAGGGCTGCATCTTACCTCTACAGACTTTCTCAGAGGTGTCCTTACCAGGGACATCCTAGAAGCTACCTGGAGTTCTGTGCATGCTTTCACCAAGCATTATCATTTGCCAATTTTCTCTAAATCCAGAGCTGGCTACGCCACTGCAATCTTGCAGGGACTTCTAGCTGGTCCTAATGTTATCTAAATTCACCCTTCCAACCTTAGCTTTGGTATCTATCCAAATGTGACGACTGCAGCAGTGAAACATGAAGAACATAGTACAGTTGTGTATGCTTACTATAAATGTAGATGTTCGAGTGTATTCACTGTTGCAGTCCTGGTTACCCTCCCTCCAGCCCCCTGACTTCTTTTGGCTATATCTCTTCTTTCCTTTCTATGCTTAAAAGCTTTTTGGTGTATTTGCTTTTTTGTTGGAGGTATATCCTTGTATGTTTATGTATTTAATTGCTTCCCATTAGGGGGGGCACCTGACATCTGGGGCAAGAAAAAACTGATGTAATGGTGTCGGCTGCATGATGTTTGTGTTTCACTGTTGGTCATCACTTTTGGGTTATCTGCTTGCAGTAGCCCTCAGTCGACCTGATTAACAAAGTCTTGGGTTCTGAGTCGGTTGCTGTATCTTCTTCCATGACGTCAGGGGTATAAAACATGCAGCCGACACCATTACATCAGTCTTTCTTGCCGTGCAGTGACCAAAGCAGAAGCAGTTAGCAAGTGCCAGTCGGCAGACTCCTAAAATTTTCGTTTGAGTTTCAGAACCGAAGTCTTCAACTGAATCTAACTACCCCATTGGGGAAACTTTTTTCGCTCCTCTGCGATGTCAGTAAAAGTAAATAATTGCATTACTTATGGAAAGCAAATACCTCATAAAGGTTTTCATTCGTACTGCATTCCTTGCCTAGGCCCTGAGCACGACGTACCATGCTGTTGGTTCTGTGCTTTATTTAATCAGCGCACTATCCATCGTCTGTATATTTCCGCTTCTAAATATTTCAGTTCTCTGTTTAATTGTCCAGGAATGTCATCGGTTAGCCATCCGACTACCGGGATTCTGAAAAAACTCAAGGATAAAGACAGAGACAGGCTGTTATGCTTCTCCTAAGCTAGTCGCCAGTTCACCAGTACTCAGGTGCTTTCGCAGCCCCTGATACCCGCTTCTTTTGATTCACAGGCCTCTACTGAGACCCATTCAGTATCCGGTATGCTGCGAGATACTTCAACTATGGTACTTGCGGATGTCTCTACCTTGGATGGGTCTGGAGCCACTCTGCAGGCACCAGCTTCTGAGGCTGTATTCATTTCTACGGACTTGCATATTAAACAGACACCTCCTTTTAGGCCTAAATCTCGAACCATGCCTAAAAAAACGATGCCCAGGCTGCATGCTCAGGCCTCTATGCTTAAAAAAACAAATAAGAATGTCTAAAGATCTTATAACTTTAATCAGGGGAAGCCAGCCTCCCCCTTCTAAGAGACTTAGGACTGAAGTTGTTTATGAATCTTCTGATTTGGATTCTGATTTTTCTGACTCTTCTGATGATCTGGATTTGCCCTTATCTACTTATGTGGATTCTGATTCAGAGGACTTGTATTCCTTCTGCTTCTCCTCCAGAGGATTTTTCTTTTGATGAAACCTTACATACTCTAAGGGAGCATTTCCACTGGGAAAGCCGGGATTTGTCTGATTCAAAAAAGAGGCTTAGGGATTTCTTACTCCTGCTTCAGCATAAACCTTTAGCTATTCCTCCTGTACTAGACATTGTTGATGATGCTTTTTCAGAATCTAGTTTGGCCCTTGGTTCTTTGCCTCCTGCTCCCAGAAAACCTGACTGATATTACAGGGATGTTCATCGTGTTACCCTGCTGCAGTCATCACACTTGGGTTATCTTGTCGTCAGGTGGTCACGCAGTTGGCCTGAATTCCAAAGTCTTGGTCCAGTGTCTGTTGCTGTCGCTTCTTCCCTGACGTCAGTGTGACAGGGGTATATATAATGCATCCAACGCCATTTTCTTCAGTCTTTCTTGCCCCACGGTGCCCAAAGCAGAAGCAGTTTGCAAGTGCCGGTCGGCCGACTCCTGAGATTTTCAAAGTCGAATTTCAGATCCGAAGTCTTCAATAAAGCTAAGTACCCCATTGGGGAAACTTTTCTTGCCTCAGACAAATGTCAGAAAAAGTTAACAATTGTATTTCTTGTGGGAAGCAAATACCTCCATAAGGATTTTCATTCTTACTGCATACCTTGCCTAGGCCCAGACCACGACGTCCCTCAGCTTCTCCCCCTGAAGACTACTCCTTTGGGGAAACTTTACACACTATGAGGGGAACATTTTCACTGTGAAGGTCAGGACTACTCTGACTCAAAGAAAAGGCTCAGAGTTTCTTTTATTCCCCAGCACAGACCTCTTGCTATCCCCCCAGTTTTAGACATTGTGGATGATATTTACTTAGAATCTAGTTTGAATTCAGATTCTCTGCCTCCTGCTCCAGCCAAACCAGACAGATATTAGAGTGCCTGGTTCCCACAAATTCCTTTATAAAAGCCCTGTTGCTGATCCAGAGACCATCTCCCAGGGTCCCAAAGGGGCTAAGGCTTCTATGGCGAAAAATCCTGTACCCTCTGAAAGGGACTCCAGAGCACTAGACAGGTGGGGGAAAAAGGTTTACACCTCAGCCAGTCTAGCTATATGACAGCACTAAATTGTCAATTTCACATGCTAAAATACCAGCAATTTCTGATGTCTCAATTAAGACAAAAAAATGAGCACACTCCCTCAACAGTCTGAATTGAAAGAAATGCAGGATCTGTTGCATGCAGCTGAACAGGTGGGCAAACATACTTTACAATGTGGATTTGATTCTTTGGAGGCTTCCTGCAGAACAGCTGTTACTGGGTCTGTTGTACGTAGGCATGCTTGGTTAAAGGAACAAACTCTGACTGATCATGTTAAAGCAAAGCTTCTAGATGCTCCCTTACAGCAGGATGTCCTATTTGGAGTTAAAGCAGAAGTCGTCTTAAAGAAAATGGAGGATAAGGCAAAATCTATGCAGACGGTCAAAGATATTCTACAGATACAGCCCCCTCACTTCAGCAGAAATTGGCCAACAAAAAATTGGTCCTTTCCAGCTACTGACAGATCACAGAGGGGTAAATACAGACGCCCAAGAGGCAGAGGACAACCACAAGCCCACTACAAGCCTCGACAATGGGGCACTGCAACACAGAAGGGAGGAGAAGACAGGCCCCAAACTACTAGAAAGCAAACTCAATGACTTAAACCTCATATGGCCAAGCAAGACTCTCTTGGCAGCTCCCTTGGGAGGAAAATTAGCACTTTTTTTCAGACAACTGGCACATCGTCACAAAGGACAAATGGCTCCTAGACATAATTTCACGAGGATACAGATTCCATTTCCACACCTTGCCAACGAAAAGAGGAATGCCAAACCTGCCACGTCAATGGGCAGAGGCACAAAAACAAATTGCAGCTCTCATGGACATGAGAGCCATTCAACTGGTACCTACACGGGGGCAAGGCCAAGGATTTTACTCAACTCTTTCTAGTCCCCAGAAAGGACAATGCCTGGAGACCAATTCTGGACCTATCAGTTCTAAACACCTTCTTACAAGTACCCAAATTCAAGATGCTAACACTACAGCAGCTTCTTCCCATGTTGGGCAAGAAAGCATGGCTAGTAACGTTGGACCTCAAGGAGGCATACCTGCATGTCCTTATCAGACAAAGTTGCAGAAGATGCCTCGGTTTCATTGCAGGTTCAACCCATTACCAATTCTCTGCACTGCCTTTTGGCTTATCCACTGCGCCCAGGGTCTTCACAAAATGCCTGGCACCAGTAATTGCATACTGCAGACAGAGGAATTCAAATATACCCATGCCTGGACGACTGCCTCATCCAAGCAGAAAGCAAGGACATCCTCTTACAACATCTGGCTTTTGTAAAACATCTTCTAAGTTGCCTGGGGTACACAGTAAACGAAAAGAAATCAAAACTAGTACCCTCAGAAAATATGACATTCCTGGGTGCCAGCTTGAATACAATGGCCCAGAAGGCTTATCTGACGCCAGACAAACCACTACAACTGACTCAGTATTTCAAAACAATGGCAACAAAGACCCAACTCCCTGCAAGAAAAATTCTGCAGGCCTTGGGCTTCATGGCATCTTGCATACTACTAATACCATTTGCAAAGCTGCATATGAGGAAATTACAGTCGTACCTAAAAAGCGTATGGTCTCAACACAGCCACAGCTTGGACACACTGATATCTCTCATTCCCTGCCTTCAACAAGAGTTTCTATGGTGGTCACAGGCATGTCACCTCAACAAGGGTCAGCCTTTCACCTTGCCCCCAGCCAGGCAAACTATGACAACAGATGCATCGGACTACGCCTGGGGGGCACACATGGCAGGGTAGTGCGTTCAAGACATATGGACTGCAGATCAAAGGGATCTGCACATCAATCAAAAAGAGATGCTAGCTGTACAGAATGCTCTGACAGCCTTCAAGAACCTCTTACATCCAGGACAACTTACAATAAGGACGGACAACACCACAGTAATATGGTACATAAACAAACAAGGGGGTACACACTCCTACCCGCTATGCAGGCAAGCAATGACCTTGTGGAGCACAGCACTGGCTTACCAAGTTCAGCTACAAGCTCAATTCCTGCCAGGAAAAAAGAACACATTGGCAGATGACCTCAGCAGAAACATCATGGATCCCCACGAGTGGAAACTGGATCCACAAGTATTTGCAATGATAACTCAAAAATGGGGCCTCCCAGACATAGACCTTTTAGCCAGCCCCCAAAACTATCAGCTAACACAATTTTGTACAAGGACACTTCACCATCAAGCTTGGAAAGTGGACGCACTCTCAGTTGGAAAAAACAGGCAGTATATGCCTTCTCTCCATTGCCTCTTCTCTCAAAGGTGCTTCTGAAAGTCAGAAAGGCGAGACCACAACTGATACTCATAGCCCCAGACTGGCCACGCCAGCACTGGTACCCACTAATAAGGAATATGGCCCAGGGCCCACCTTGGATTTTACCACAAATTGCCCATTTGCGCACACAGCAAAACAATCAGATTCTACACAGCCAGCTCAAAACCTTAAATTTGGCTGCATGGCAAATCACCTAAGCATCCAGCCAGCTCCTCTTCCTCAAGCAGTTATGGATGTTATTCTGGAAGCTAGGAGGCCCAGCACCAGGAAGGCCTACTCAGACAAATGGAAAAGGTTTTGCGCCTGGAACCAAGCTGAAGGCCAAAATACCCTTCAGCCTCACATGCCTCAGATTCTGCAGTATTTAACTGAGATGTTGCACAAAGGCCTTTCTTTTTCATCCATTAAAATCCACGCATCAGCTATTTCAGCCCACTACAACACGGATCCACCCTTATTTTCACATCCACTTCTAAGGCAGTTCCTCAGAGGGGCAAAAAACATTAGGCCTCCCAGAAGAGCACCTACACCAACCTGGGACCTCAACTTTGTTCTGGAAAAACTTGCGCTACCTCACTTTGAACCAGCTTTCTCTGCTGATCTAAAGTTTATATCATGGAAGACTGCCCTGCTGCTAGCAATAACTTCAGCCAGAAGAGTCTCAGAGCTGCAGGCTCTAATGGCAGTGGAACCTTTCCTCATTTTTCATCAAGACAGAGTTTCTCTAAGAACTAATCCTTCCTTCATGCCTAAGGTGGTATCCAGTGTGGCTTTAAATCAAACCATCCACTTACCCACCTTCTTTCCAAATCCACAGAACAAAGGAGAAAGACTCCTGCATTCTTTGACATTCACAGGCAACTTCGTTACTACTTGGATAAAACTAAGGTTTTCAGAAAATCTGACCAGCTCTTTGTATCCTATGCTGCCTACTTCGCAAGGGAAGGCTATATCAAAACAGACCATTTCCAAATGGGTAGGACATTGCATTCGTTTTTGCTATACCCATCATGGAAAACCAGTTCCTGCTACCATAAGGCCCCACTCTACCAGGGCAGCAGCTATATCTACAGCCTTCCTCAGGGGGGTGCCAACCAAGGATATTTTGGAAGCTGCAACTTGGAGTTCAGTACACACCTTCACCAAACACTACCACTTACCATTTTACTCTAAGACTAGAGCTGGCTACGCCACTGCAGTTCTGCAGGGCTTCTAGCCTCCTCTAACCCTCTTTGACTTCTCCTCCCATCCTTAGCTTTGGGATTCTACCCAAGTGTGATGACTGCAGCTGGGTAACACGATGAACATAGTACAGTTTTGTACCTACCATAAATGTAGATGTTCGAGTGTACACTCTGCTGTAGTCCAGGTTACCTTCCCTCCATCCCCTCTGACCTAACTGACTAAATCTTTACAATACCTTTCTGATGTATTTGCTTATAGCTGGAGGGATGTTGTGTTTGTGCTAAATTTCTTAGATTGGTACTAGTTACTGACCTCCTTTTTGGGGGCACCTGACATCTGGGGCAAGAAAAACAGAAGAAAATGACGTTGGATGCATTATATATACCCCTGTCACATTGACGTCGGGGAAGAAGCAACAGCAACTGACGCCGGACCAAGACTTTGGAATTCAGGCCGACTGCGGGGACCGCCTGACTACAAGATAACCCAAGTGTGATGACTGTAGCAGGGTGTACACTCGAACATCTACATTTATGGTAGGTACAAAACTGTACTTTCCTGATTCACACAAGTTCCTTTTTAAAAATCCTATTGCAGATCCAGAGACTATTTCACAGGGACCCAAGGGCATTAAGGCTTCTACTGCTAAAAATCCTACCCCTTCTGATAGAGACTCCAGGGCGCTGGAAAGATGGGGTAAAAAGGTTTACACTTCTGCAGCCTTGGCCATTAGGGCTTTAAATTGCCAGTTTCATATGTTAAAGTATCAACAGCATGTTATTGGATTGCTTAAACAGAAATTGATGTGGATTCCTGACTGTGCGGAAAATAAAGAATTACAGGATTCAATGCATTCTGCTGAACAGGTTAGAAAACATACTTTGCAGTGTGGATTTGATTCTTTAGAGGCCTCTTGCAGGGCTGATGTTACTGGTTCTGTGCTCAGAAGGCATGCTTGGCTTAAGGAGCAATCCTTACCTGATCATGTTAAAGCTAAATTGCTGGGTGCTCCCTTAAATCAGGACCACCTGTTTGGCAACAAGGCTGAGGAAGTTCTTAAAAAGATGGAAGATAAAGCTAAATCTATGCAAACTGTACAAGTTCAGCTTCCTAGATTTAGTAGGCACTGGCCCTCTAAGAATTGGTCCTTTCCAGTCTCTTCAAGGTCTGCTCAAGCCAAACCCAGACCTAGCAGAAACCCCAGGTTTCAGTTCCAGGGGACACAGTAGACCAAGCAGTTGTTGGTTTCCGCACCCAAATCAGGGAGTAGCAAGACCCCCCCCCCCCCATGGAAAAAAGTCTGAATGACTTGCTTCTTAAACTTCCAAGCACTTCCCAACTGACTGCTCCTTTAGGCGGAAAGATTGGTCTGCAGGCCAAAAACTGGGAGCTCTTTACCCAGGACAAATAGGTTTTAAATATAGTGTCCCAAGGATACAGATTTCACTTCCACACCTTACCAACACCAAGCGGGTGGCCAGATCTACCCCCAAATCAGTGGACAGAGGTCCAAAAGCAAGTACTCTCACTCTCTTAAGCATGGGGGCTATTCAGTTGCTACAAGAAGAGGCAATACATGGTGTCCTATCCTGGACCTTTCTACTCTAAATACCTTTCTGGTGATTCCAAAATTCAAGATGCCGAGTCTTCACTAGCTACTTCCTATGCTATGCAAAGATACATGGTTGGCAACACTAGAATTAAGAGAAGCATACCTGCACATCCCTATCAGGGAGTCTTGCAGAAGATACCGAAGCTTCAAAGCAGGCTGCATGCACTATCAGTTCTCTGCACTGCCCTTTGGCTTATCTACTGCACCTAGGGTATTCACAAAGTGCCCAGCTCCAGTCATTGCATTCTGCAGGCAAAGAAATATTCAATATACCCATATCTAGACGATTGTCTAATGCAGGCAGAAAGCCAGGACATACTTTTGAATCATCTGGCCTTTGTTCAAAGGGTAATGACTTGTTTTGGGGTACACCATAAACGAAAAGAAGTCACACTTGGTACCCTGTCAACAAATTATATTCCTGGGAGCAAGCTTGAATACAACTTCCCAGATGGCTTTCCTCACGCCATAGAAACGGATTGATTTGACAACCTACTTCAAACAAGTGGCCACAGAAACCCAGCTATCTGCAAGCCTTGAGGTTCATGGCCTCCTGCATTCTTCTAATTCCATATGCAAGGCTGCATATGAGGAAACTGCAATGGTATCTCAAAAGCCTATGGTGTCAACATTCACAGGATCTAGAAGCAATGATTCCTATCATATCTTGCCTATGCCTAGAGTTCCTTTGGTGGGCAGAGGCCTGCTACCAAAACAGGAGACTACAATTCACACTACCTCCTGCCGCCCAAACCTTAACAGACGCATCAGACTATGCATGGGGGGCCCAACAGTCAGGGAAGTGCATTTGGGTCAAATGGAACCCAAGTCAAATGCACCCGCATATCAAATCTAAAAGAAATGTTAGCTGTACAGAATGCTCGGACAGCCTTCAAGGGCCACATTCTTCCAGGACAATTACTAATAGACGGACAGCACCACTGTTATGTGGTACATAAACAAACATGGGGGTACACATTCTTACCCCCTCTACAGACTAGCCATGGCATTGTGGAACAGAGCCCTGAGCTATCAAGTACATTTACAAGCTCAATTCCTGCCAGGAAAACTAAATACACTGGCAGACGTACTAAGCAGAAATCTCATGGACCCACACGAGTGGAAACTAGAACCAAGGATTTTCAACATGTTTACAAGCAAATGGGGGAGCCCAGATATAGACCTGTTTGCCTCTCCCCAAAACTATCAGTTGGACAAATTCTTCACAAGGACTCCCCATAAACAAGCTTGGAAAGTGGATGCTCTGTCCTTCAGCTGGAAAAGCCTATCAGTCTATGCCTTTCCTCCTCTGCCTCTGCTCTCCAAAGTACTACTAAAGGTCAGATAAGACAAACCAAGGACGATTTTGATTGCACCAGACTGGCCACGCCAACATTGGTACGCCCTCTTGTGCAGTGTGTCACTGTGGGCTCCATGGCACCTGCCTCAGATTCCTACTCTATTGTCTCGGCAGGAAAACCAAATTCTGCACTCAACTTCAAACACTGAATCTAGCAGCCTGGCTAATTACTTAATTTCTCCTTTACCATCCCTCAGTAAACCAGTGATGGATATCATTTTAGAGGCTAGGAGCCTAGTACCAGGAAGTCTTGCGCTGAAAAATGGAAAAGATTCTGTGCCTGGAACCTAGCTCAAGGGATGAGCACAACAGTGCCCAATTTACCTCAGATTTTACATAAGCAGTTCCTCAGAGGGGCCAAAAATCTACGACCACCCAGGAGAGCTCCAACTCCAGCCTGGGACCTCAATTTTGTATTGGAAAAGCTCACCCTTCCTCCTTTCGAGCCAGCTGCCACTTCGGACTTAATTCCTTTCTTGGAAAACAGCTTTCCTTTTAGGAATCACTTCGGCCAGAAAAGTATCTGAATTACAGGCCCTCATGGCAGTGGAGCCTTTCATCATCTTTCATGCGGACAGGGTGTCCTTCAGGACCCATCCCTCCTTCATGCCCAAGGTAGTATCCAGTGTGGCCTTTAATCAGTCCATACATTTGCCAACCTTCTTTCCTAATCCACAGAACAAAGGGGAATGGATTCTGCACTCCTTAGATATGCATAGACAACTTGCATTCTACTTTGACAGAACTAAACCTCAAAGGAAATCTGATCAATTGCTGGTGGCATTTGCTGCAGGGGCAGAGGGTAAGGCTATTTCAAAGAAAACCATTTCCAAATGGACAGGCCATTGCATTCATTTCTGCTACAAACACCATGGTAAACCTATCCCGCAAGGGGATCAGACCCCACTCTACCAGGGCTGCATCTACCTTCACAGCCTTTCTCAGTGGCGTTCCAACCAGGGACATCCTAGAAGCTGCTACCTGGAGTTCTGTACATACTTTCACAAAGCATTACCATCTGCCAATTTTCTCTAAATCCAGAGCTGGCTTTGCCACTGCAGTCTTGCAGGTCTTTTAGCTGGTCCTAATTCTATTTAAATTCCTCCTCCCATCCTTAGCTTTGGGAATCTACCCAAAAGTGATGAACTGCAACAGTGAAACACGAAGAACATAGTACAGTTGTGTACACTTACCATAAATATAGATGTTCGAATGTATTCACTGTTGCAGTCCTGGTTACTCTCCCTCCAGCCCCGTTCTTTTGTTGGATATACCTCTACTTTCCCTTGGTATCTTCAAGAGCTTTTTGGTGTATTTGCTTTTTTGTTGGAGGTATGACCTTGTATATTTATAGATTTAATTACTTCCCATTTAGGGGGCACCTGACATCTGGGGCAAGAAAAACTGTTGTAATGGCGTCGGCTGCATGTTTTTTACCCCCGACGACCTGACGTCATGGAAGAAGGGACAGAAACAGACGCAGGACCCAAGACTTTGTTAATCAGGCCAACTGAGGGCTACTGCAAGCAGATAACCCAAATGTGATGACTGCAACAGTGAATACACTCGAACATCTACATTTATGGTAAGTGTACACAACTGTACTTTTTGAGGCTGACATTGAATAGCCTCTGTAATGGGTCTGATGAGACCTGTTTCAAACTGGCCAGTAAGTGGCTCACTGTGTTAAGACATATGGAAGCAATGTTACTGGCTGTGAATAGTGCCTTGAGTACTCATTCATGGGAGATTGGGGGGGTGTAGATGCACATATCAGATCCAGGAATGTAGAAGGGGAGTAGTAGGCTGAAGAAGTTAGAGCTAAATTAATCTTGTAGTAGACTGGTTCTGAAACATGGAAAATCCTCTTGATGTCACTTGTTTCTTGACAGCTGTACTTTCAGCATTTTGTAGGCTTGGAGGTTGATGTCCATCCTTTGGGTGATATGTTACAGAACTTGGCTTTGCCTCAGTACTGTATCCAGGAGCTTGTAACAAGTAGTAAAATAAAGGTGGTAGCAACCTTTTCTTTCATTCTTATTAGGCTGTACACTTTGTGTGCATTAGACATTTGGCTGTGAATTTTAAATTGTTGCCTTAATTTTTTTTTGCATCTGTTGAAAACAGAATCAGATTGTATTGAAAAAATAGTTAAGCATGAAAAGTCCTTTTTATTTGCTTCCTGACAGTTGCATTTTTTTTTCAGGCAGATGTGCTGTATATTAATCCAGGAGTTTTTATTCTTACAGCAGTCTAAATGCATAGCTAACAACAGAGTTGCATGGCTATGAGCAAATGAATAGAAATTAGAAGCTTGTAAGTACAATTGAATCTGCTTGTTCAGACTAGATCCATTGATAGAGTGCCCCCCCCCCCCCCCCCAGTTAATAAAAATTGGACTTTTAATTTTGGAACTGAATGCATGGTGTAGCAAAGTAAATGCCACTGTGGAAATTTAAAGCCCATAGAAGGTTTATTTATTTTATTTAACATTTATTTAATGGGAAAGTTCGACTTGGAACAAAGCCAATTTTCAGTGGAGGCCTGCGGAGAAACACTCCAAATGCATGTCTTTGTAACGTGGGAGGAAACTGGAGCACCCAGAGGAAACCCACATGAACAGAGGGGAGGACATGCAGACTCAGCACAGAAGGCACCCCAGCTGAAAATCTAACCTGATAACCTCTTGCTGTGAGGTGACAATGCCACCACTGCGCCATTCTTGCTTTTTGCCTTCTCCTTTTGTGTTTTGTTTTTGACTTGCACATCAGTTTTTTCATGTAGTTTTGTTTTGAATAGCTTTAGTGGCTTGGTTCTCCATGTGGTTTGTTATTGAGCAGTAAAGTCTAACAAAGAGTTTCATCTGTAGAGCCAAGAACCTCTGCCTGATGATGACGAAGAGTTTGAGCTACCAGATTGTGTGGAACCTTTCATGAAGGACACCCCTCTCTACACAGATAACACAGCTAATGGAATTGCTTTGCTGTGGTCACCCCGTCCTTTTAACTTGAGGTCTGGAAGGACAAGAAGGGCCATTGACATTCCCCTGGTTAAGAATTGGTAAGGCAATCAACAGCAATTTTTCATTTCTTTAAGCGGTTTCTATTTCTGAGATGTTCTTATGATACAACCACTAAATTTACTGAAAGCACTTGTGTTTACTGTGCCTTTATATTGTGCTGTTTTGAGCTTCTGAAATGTGCATGACTATAGATCATTTAGTAATGGAAAGTACAAGTTGTATATTGAATAAGCTACTTCCATTATATCAAAATGTCTGAATCTGATTGAAGATTAAACACCACATGTAATACAAGCAGGTACCTTACTATTACTTGTATTTCTCTTGTTGCCCCTGTGTATCTTTACAGTCTAAATTGTTCCATAACTTCATCAGGCTGTCTGAGATGGATAACTCACATTTCACCTGTCCTTTTTTATATATGAACATTAGGACCACTGTTGTATTGTGCTGTAGGGCCCATCTAATTGTTAACCATCCCTTCATCCTATCCTCTAATACGTTTTTTGGCTTTGATCATGGCAGTGGTCTTGTTGGGATCTTCAGTCTTTGCACCTTTTTTACATTGAGGGCCACTGACAAATTTATACCTTTGTGTACAATGGAGGGCCACTGACAAATTTATACCTTTGTGTACAATGGCAGAAATTGCAGGCAATGTGGTAGTTATGTATTTTCATTGTATTAAGCTCTCATTGCTTGAGAAGCTGATAGCTGTGCAAAGAAAAGCTTGCAACACTGCGCTTTTGATGTAGTCAGTGCTGATTCCTCAGTAAGCAAGAACACAGATGACAGCACATTTCAACTTTGATCATAATATGATACAAGTATGTGATCATCTTTTAAAGAAAAAAACAAGATCAACTATTTGCAATATATACAGAAGCTTGAGACCAGCAAAATAATGAATAAAACACAGCAGTCATAACAGTAGTCTAAATATTTAAGTAGCTAACCGATCCAATTCAGTAAGGGTCAAAGCTTTCATCCAAGGATTATTTGTGTTTTTTGGAAAAATTCTTCCTCATTTTACTTTGGTTTCTTTAATTGCAACTTCCTTTAGAAGAGTAAATCTTCAAATTTCGTCTTTGGAGACTATTTCAAGTTTCTAGTAATATGTTTTTCTGGCTACTGCTAATGTTGTCCATGTTGGTCTTTCTTTTTTATGTCAGTTTCTAGTACACTGAAGAGAAACATTTCTTTTGTTAAAATAAATGTATTATTCCGTAATGCTTTAAAAAATCATGAATTTTTATCGAAAAATTTGGAACCATTTGACAGTCAAACATGTGACCAGTTTGCTTTAATTTATTACATCTCCAACAGGGTTCTCTTTTGTCATTTTAGTAGTAATAGCTGAAGTTATAAATTTATGTAAATAGTTGCATATAAGTATACTCCAGTAAAGCGTCCAAGCAGTATTTTTAATAGAGGAAAGAAATTGTTTATTTCGGTCAGTGAAAGTTATGGGAAATTCTTTTGCAAAATTTCCAAAACTTCTTATCAAAATCCTTGACTGTTATTTGATATAATTTCTAAATTAAATTATTAAATTTTTGATTTAAGTAATTTCCAGTAGCATCAATATAATTTCAGGAACTTTAACCATAGTAGAGTTTGAGTAGGGTGAAAACTTAGTTTATAATGTAAAACTAATTGTAAACCTGAATCGTTAGTGTTTATATTAAGTATCAGCAGAATTGCATGTAATTCCTTGGATACATTGGTGTCTGTAGTAAAGGTGTTTATTGTTCCAAGAGATTAAAGTATTAGGAGGTAGCTTATTAATAAAATTTGTATTCACTGAAAAGGAAATTAAAGAATCAAGCCATGACTTTTAATTTAATGTTCTTTTAAAAATTTGTAAGATCGAGTTTAAGTATGTTGTTAGAAGGGGAAGTTGTAGACATTTGGAAATATTTACTGATAAAAATCCAGAATAGATTATATAATTTAGAATGAGTCTGAGTTTAGTTTATTGATATTTATTAACTGTAGCTGTAGATTTTTCCAATTTGATATATAGTTTACATCTCCAATTAAAAATCATTTTTATTATTACTGCTTTAATATAGATTTCTTGTTAAGAAAATTCAACCCCCCATTTTGCGAAGATCTAAAACATTGGTTTATACTCACCTTAGATTTGGATACAATAATTTATAAATCTATTCTTTTGATTAGTTTCTTAATAGAGATTGTTATAATTTTTTTTGGAAATAAAAATGACTTCATATGTAATCTGTTTTAAAATAAAATATGTATTTTATTCCAACAGTTAATAAGTTATAATTTATGGTTTTGTTTATACTATTACAAATGCGAATACCCAAGTATAACATAGTTTCTGATTCTTCACCTAAAAATGAAACATTTCCATTTAATTTTTCTTTTTAATAAAGCTATATTTTGGTTTGGAACTATTAAAATGTAGTTTTAACATTCTTTGAAAATTATCGATTATTTTATATAATTCTAATGTTTCTGAAGTATTTTTAATTGTTATAAGAATATCAGCAAACACTAATTTGGAGTTATAATCTTTAGGTTCTAGACTTAAAATTTTAGCATTTGAATTAGGATTGCAAATACTTAAATTGCTAAATTGAATAATAAGGAATTAATGGACATGCTGCACCTCAGAAAATCCAAATCCCATCGAGCTACGTGCTCGAGAGACTTGAACCTCAGCACTGAAATAAATAGGACATGCTGGAGGGACAGATTCATAACCCAGAGGCTCCCTTCACTCTGGAATAAAATCCCAGTCCAGGTTAGGCAGAGTCCCTCATTGACTGTCTTCAAGAGGAATCTTGATGAGTGGATGGGAGATCGTAGGTTTACCCCGGGTATCACTTCTGTGTCACTGTTAGACAGAGTCACAGTATACTAACCTCGAAAAAGGGCATAGCAAAATAAATTTAAAATGGGTGGCGAAAGCCAAACATATTCTGGATAGGCTTATAAATGCCCTAGGGCAGATAGCCTAGTATGAACCTATGAACTTATAAGTGGAGAAGAGAACAACCTTGGTGTTCTTCGTGTTTCACTGTTGCAGTCATCACTTTTGGATTATCTGCCTGCAGGTAGCCCTTAGCTGGCCTGAATACCAAAGTTTGGATTCCTGTGTCGGATGCGGTCTCTTCTTCCATGACGTCAGGTCATCAGGGGTATAAAACATGCAGCCGACGCCATTACATCAGTCTTTCTTGCCATGCGGTGCCCGAAGCAGTCCGCAAGTGCCAGTCGGCCGACTCCTGAAATTTTCGGTTTCGAGTTTCAGAACCGAAGTCTTCAAAAAAAAAAAAAAGAGAAGTACCCCGTTGGTGACTTTTTTTTTTCTTGCTCCAACCGATGTCAGTAAAAGTTAACAATTGTCTTACCTGTGGAAAGCAAATACCTCATAAAGATTTTCATTCGTACTGCATTCCCTGCTTAGGCCCAGACCACTACGTTCCTCGCTGTCGGTTTTGTGCCTTGTTCAACCCCCGAACTATTGGTCATCTGGCTATCTTTGCAGAAAATTATTTTGATGCTCTGTATCAGTACTTCGAAATGGCTTCGTCAAGCCATCCGACTACCGATCTTCCGAAAAAACGTAAGGATAAAGACAGAGACAGACTGCATAGTTCCAAAACTGCCTATGACGCTTCTGTTAAGCTAGTCACCCATCCGCTGGTACTCAGTGAGGCGCTTTCGCAGCCCCTGATACCCGCTACTTCAGATTCGCAGGCCTCTACTGAGACCCATTCAGAGTCCGGTATGCCACGAGATGATTAGACTATGGAACCTGCGGATGTCTCTACCTTGGATGGGTCCGGAACCGGTGTGCAGGCACCGGCTTCTGAGGGTGTATTCAGGCCTACAGGCTTGCATGTCAAACAGATGCCATCTTCTTCCAGGCCTAAAACTCGCACCACGCCTAAAAACCAGACGTCCAAACCGCATGCTCAGGCCCATATGCCTAAAAAACAAATGCTTAGAATGGCTGAAGACCTTATTACCTTAATTAGGGGAAGCCCGCCTTCCCCCTTTGAGACCTCAAACTGATTTTCCTTCTGATGAAGAACCTGATATTTCTGTTCCTTCTGATTACCAGGATTTGCCCTTGTCTACCTATGAGGATTTTGATGCAGAGGATTGGATTCCATTCCCTCTGTTTCCCCTCCAGAAGACTTTTCCTTTGGTGAAGCCTTGCACACTCTTAGGGAGCACTTCCACTGGGAAAGCCAGGATTATTCTGACTCCAAAAAAAGGCTTAGGAAATTCTTACTCCTGTCTCAGCACAGGCCTTTAGCTATCCCTTCTGTTCTGGACATTGTAGATGATGTTTTCTTGGAATCTCCCCAGACACTTTACCTCTAGCTCCCAGAAAACCAGACTGGTATTAGAGTACCTGACTCTCATAAGTTCCTCTTCGAGAATCCAACTGCGGATCCAGAGACCATTTCCCAAGGACCAATAGGCATTAAGGCTACTTCTGCCAAAAATCCTACCCCTTCTGATAGAGATTCTAGAGCCTTAGACAGATGGGGAAAGAAGGTATACACTTCTGCTACTTTGGCCATTAGGGCTTTAAATTGCCAGTTTCATATGTAAAGTACCAACAGCATATTATGGGACTAATTAAACAGAAAATTATGTTGATTCCTGACTGTGCTGAACACACAGAATTACAGGATTTAATGCATTCTGCAGAACAAGTTGGTAAACATACTTTGCAATGTGGTTTTGACTCTTTAGAAGCATCTTGCAGGGCTCTTGTCACTGGGTCTGTACTTAGAAGACTAACTTGGCTTAAGGAGCAAAACTTGCCAGATCATGTTAAAGCTAAATTACTGGATGTCCCCTTAAACCAAGACCGCCTGTTTGGCAACAAATCAGAAGTCCTCAGAAGGATGGAGGAAAAAGCTAAGTCTATGCAAACTGTTAAAGACTGATACAAGTACAGCCTCCCAGATTTAATAGGCATTGGCCTTCAAAGAATTGGTCCGTTCCAGTCTCTTCCAGGCCCTCTCAGTCCAAAACCAGGAACAGCAGACCACCTAGGTTACAGTTTCGGACTGCACACAGGCGTAAGCAGTGTGTGTGGGGGGGGGGGGTTCCCACTTCCAAAGCAAGGAGCAGTAAGCCACCCCCTATAGAAAAATGGCACGATGACTTAACCTTAGCCCTCCCAAGCCCTCCTCAACTGCCTGCTCCCTTAGGAGGAAAGTTGCCTTGCATGCAAAAAACTGGGAACTCATTACCCAGGGCAAATGGGTTTTGAGTATAGTTTCCCAAGGGTACAGATTCCACTTCCACTCCCTACCAGCCCCAAACGGTTGGCCAGACCTACTCCCAAGTCAGTGGGCGGAGGCCCAACAGCAGGTTCTCTCTCTTCTAAATATCAGGGCTATTCAACCTGTCCCAGCAGAACAAGCGGGACAAGGTTTTTATTCCAGACTTTTCCTGGTACCCAGAAAAGACAACTCCTGGCATCCTATCCTGGACCTCTCTATTCTTAACACCTTTTTGGTAATTCCAAAATTCAAAATGCTAACACTTTAACAGCTTCTTCCTGTGCTAGGCAAAGGTTCATAGGTTGGTACTAGGCTATCGGCCCTAGGGCCTATACAAGCCTAGCCATAACAATTCCCTGGCTATTTCTTCCCACACTATTTACTTCCGTGGTTGTCAACCTTGGACTTAAAGGAAGCTTATTTGCACATTCCAGTAAGGGAATCTTGCAGGAAATACCTACGCTTCAAGGCAGGCTCTTAGTTCTGTGCACTTCCCTTTGGCTTATCTACTGCACCCAGGGTATTCGCAAAGTGTCTAGCTCCAGCCATTGCATTTTGCAGGCAGAGAAATATTCAAATATACCCATACTTGGACAATTGTCTGATTCAGGCAGAAAGCCAGGACTTGCTATTACAACATCTGGCATTCGTAAAGAAACTTCTAACCTCTCTGGGGTACAGCATAAATGAAAATAAATCTCACCTAGCACCCTGCCAACAGATTGTATTCCTGGGAGCAAGCTTGAACACAACTTCCCAGATGGCCTTTCTCACTCCAGTGAAACAAATTTATTTTACAACCTACTTCAAACTATTGGCCACAAAACCCCAGCTATCTGCAAGGAAAAAATTCTGCAAGCCCTGGGGTTCATGTCCACTTGCATTCTACTAATTCCATATGCAAGACTGCATATGAGGAAACTACAATGGTATCTAAAAAGCCTATGATGTCAACATTCTCAGGACCTAGAATCAATGATTCCTATCATTCCTTGCATAAAGACAGAGTTCCTTTGGTGGGCAGAGGCTTGCTACAAGGGGTTCCCTTTCACTCTACCCCTGCCGTCCAAACCCTAACAGACTCATCAGACTATGCATGGGGTCTCACTTGGCAGAGCAGTGCATTCAGGGCAAATGGAACCCGGGACAGATGTACCTGCGTATCAACCAAGAAGAAATGTTAGCTGTACAGAATTCCCTGACAGCCTTCAAAGTTCGCATTTTTCCAGGACAGCTATTGGTAAAGACAGACAAACACCACAGTTGTGTGGTTCATAAACAAGCAGGGGGGGGGGCCCAGTCGTACCCTCTCTGCAGACTAGCCATGGCTCTCTGGAATACGGCCTTGAGCTACCAAGTGAACCTACAAGCTCAGTTCCTGCCAGGCAAGCTAAATTCACTGGCAGACTACTTGAGCAGAAATCTCATAAACCCACATGAATGGAAACTGTAACCAAAAATATTCAACCTCTTGAGGAACAAATGGGGGACTCCAGAGGTAGACCTGTTTGCCTTCCCTCAGAACTACCAATTGGACAAATTCTGCAGAAGGACTCCCCACAGTCAAGCTTGAAAAGTGAATGCCCTGTCCTTTACATGGGAAAGCCTCTCTGTTCATGCATTTTCCCCTCTGCCTCTCCTCTCGAAGGTGCTGCTTAAAGATCAAATAGGACAAGCCAAGGACAATACTGATTGCACTAGACTGGCCACGCCAGCACTGGTGTACCCCCTCTTGCGCAGCATGACACTGCTGGAACGATGGCACCTGCCTCAGATCCCCTTCCCTGCTGTCCCAGCAGATGGGCCAGATTCTGCACCCTCAGCTTCAAACCCTGAACCTTGCAGCCTGGCTAATTCCTTGAGCTCTCCAATAGCATCCCTCAGTAAGCAGGTGCTAGATGTCATTCTGGAGGTAAGGAGGCCTAGTACTAGAAAATCCTATGCTGAAAAGTGGACAAGATACTGTTCCTGGAGCCACACTCAGGGGAGATGGGCACAACGATGCCCAGCTTACCTCATATTCTTCAGTACTTGACAGATATGCTTCACAAAGGCCTATCCTTCTCGTCAATTAAAATTCATGCCTCTGCCATTTCAGCTCATTATAATACTGAGCCACCCCTCTTCTCTCACCCCCTGCTGAAGCACTTCTTTAGAGGGGCCAAAAATTTAAGAACCCCGACTCCAGCCTGCGACCTTAACTTTGTATTGGAAAAGCTCACTCTCCCTCCCTTTGAGCCAGCTGCAACAGCAGAGTTGCCATTCTTTTCTCGGAAAACAGCCTTCCTTCTAGCCATCAGTTCAGCAAGAAGAGTGTTTGAATTACAGGCCCTCATGGCAGTGGAACCCTTCATTATCTAACATGCAGACAGGGTTTCCCTCAGGACCAATCCTTCCATTTTGCCCAAGGTGGTTTCTAATGTGACCCTAAATCAGTCCATTCATTTGCCTACCTTTTGCCCCTAATCCACAAAACAAAGGAGAATGAATACTGCACTCTCTGGACGTGCACAGACCACTTGGATTTTATTTGGACAGGACTAAGCCTCTCAGAAAATCTGAACAGCTGCTAGTTGGCTTTGCTGCAGGGGCAGAGGGAAAGGCCATTTCAAAGCAAGCCACTTAGATTTTATTTGGACAGGACTAAGCCTCTCAGAAAATCTGAACAGCTGCTAGTTGGCTTTGCTGCAGGGGCAGAGGGGAAGGCCATTTCAAAGCAAGCCATTTCCAAGTGGATAACCCATTGCATTCATTTCTGCCACAAGCTCCATGGAAAACCTACCCCATAGTGGATAAGATCGCATTCCTGAAAACCGGTTGCAGGAAGGAAGGCACCAAACACAAAACTTAAGAACAAGCAGTTTAATCCAAAATGAAGTGCTTTTCATCACAGTAAATACTGTGACTTCTTCAGATAAAAACAACATTGAGAGCATGCCCTTAAAATAGTCAGTGAGTAGTAGTTAGTTAGGTAATTAACCAGTATTTTTAATCAGTTCATTTCATTCTTCTTGACAACAAATTGAAAACTACTACTCATAGAAACTACAGTTTCTAAAGACTACAAAAGTGTTGCAGACACATTTAGACACACCCACATGCAAAACTCAAACCCTAACTCTACAGAAGAAACAATACTAAATGTTCTTGTATACCATAAAATGCCTATAAAAGTTTTTGTACTTTATAAGTACCAGATATCTAAAATACTAAAATGACATGATGAACCCATGTTCGTTCATACTGTTGATTTTTAAGATCTTATGTACAGTTGATACATATTTTACATGAATTCTATATGTAAAACCCTATCTAGCAAGGGTTTTTTAATTTCAGAATACATACAATAGAACATCTTTCATTTAGACCTGGATACTGCCCTGCGTTGGTGTTCATCTACCATATTGATTCTAAACGTTCGAGGGAATCTGAACCTCCCATGTTATCGGGTATAATTTCGTCTATTGCCCTGAACAAAAACCTGTGATCCATGTATTCACGGGTATGTTTAGCTAGGACACTGTCTTTGCTCAGTTTGCCAGTGTAGTATAGATGTTCATATATTCTCTCCCATAATTTCCTATCTGTTTTCCCTATATAGAATACGGGACACATTTGGCATTTGGACTAGGTATACGACCCCTTTAAACTGGCAGTTTAATCTAAATCTGGTGGTGTATTGAGTGCCTTTGATCTTAAACTTCTAACACACATCCATATGTTTACAGTACTTACACATACCACATTTATACATCCCACATCTACTGACTAGAGTTTGAGTTTCTTTCAACTAGGTATTTTAAATTAGCTCCTCTTTTGAAGGTAATTCTAGGTGTGTGAGCCACTTTCTTACTTATAAAGGTGTCTGACCATAGTAGGTCCCAGTTCTTCCTGATGATCCCACATAAGTCAAGAGCATCTACACTGAATGAAGTAATGAAATTATTAAAATTACGGAATACATTACTGTTAGTGTTCCCTTCAATATGTATAACTATAGTATCAGTGGGTGCATCAATTTGATTTTGACTTAAAATAGGTTTGTACACTCCGTTTGTACGCTTGTCGATCACCTCTTTAATAAGCAGATTCAACATCTGTATAGGGTAACCCCTCCTAGGGAACATCTTTCAAGTTATTATTTTCTAAGTAGAAGTCACTATCTAGGGAGGTCATCTTAGCTGCCCTGACCAACTGTCCTTTTACTACTGACTTATTCTGGTGGTAGGGGTGGCAGCTAGAAAAGTGCAAAAAACTGTTAGTGTAAGTTTCTTTTCTATATATACGTGCGTTGTAGCATTCACTAGTTGTATCTTTACGAATCAGAACATCCAAGTATGATATGGGATTTGCACCAAATTGTGATGTGAACTGCAAAAAGTCAGTTGTCTCATTAATGTAACTGACAATTGCATTAGCTGTGTCATTGTTGCCCCTAATCACCATGAAGATGTCATCCAAGAATCTAGTGTAGTAGTGTACCTTTGTGTTGGACCCAGTTGTTCTGTAGGAGAAATTTGTGTCCCCAGTCAGCCATTACTAAACTGGCCCCACACGGGGGACCCCATGGCTATCCCTGATAGTTGTAAAAACAATCTTTTGTCAAGGATTACATAGTTATTGGACTAAATAATGTCCAATAGTTCACTAAGCAAACTTATTGTATCATTAGGTACACCCTTGATTCTCAGAATGTGGCTAAGTCTCTCTATCCCCTCCATGTGTGGGATGGACGTGTACAAGTCCTTAACATCTAGTGTTAAAAAATTGACTATTGTCATATTGTAAAATATTTAGGCAATGTAGGAACGAGCAAGAGTCCTTGCAAATTTTTCTCACTAGTTACATATTTTTGTAGCACAGAATCAAAATATTTTGCACATGCATATGTTGTGCTATTTCTGGTGTCAACTAGTGGTCGCAAGGGAGGGTTGCTTATATCTTTCTGCATTTTAGGTACCCCAAAGATATTGGGTATTCTGGGCACTGACATAGATGAGTAGTTGAATAGATTAATATCTATTCTGCTTCCAGTGAACAATTCAGATATGAAAGGTTTAACGTGAATGTAAGATGTATTTAACTCGTTTCTAGAAACCTCTTTGTAAGCATCTGTGTTGAGTATTTGTAACATTCTAGTACTATTGTCACTAATGTTCGTCATAACCAGTCCCCCCCTCCCTTGTCAGGTTTCATTATTCTCAAACTGCTCATTTGCAATTCATCTAATTGCCTCTCTCTTGCAGTAATACTTCTTGCATAATTCTTGTTGGTTTTATTTTTCACCAATTCATTCCTGAAGTCCATCTCACAAATGTGCTTGAACAGGTCTAAGATTGGGTGCAAGGGTGGATTAAATGTACTAGGAATGTGGAACTCATCTTTTCTGGTAGTATTTTCACCTAAGATGAGATTTAGGTTAAGTTTGCGCACAAACAGTTTTAGGTCTGTAAGCGAAGAGGCAAGGTTTGCTCGATAATGTAGCACAAAAGTCAACCCTTTTGCAAATAGCTCCGCTAAGGCTCCATCTATAGTCAGGCTAGAGAAATTATAGATAATAAAGTTATTCTCTTTGTTGTAAAGCAATTTACAAGAACTGCTACCTGCATCAAAGTTAACTTCCTCGTTCTGTTCCCCTTCTTGTTCTTTCTCTGATTCTGGTAGTGTGCTGGTTGCTGGGGCTTGGTTTAGTTAACGGTTCTGAAAATTTTCACCTTGGCCATTGTGGGAGCTGTCATTATTGTTTGTGTTGTAGTATGATTTTTGTTGCTGGTGGATCCTTTCACTTCTACGAGGTACAGTCTTTGCTGCCACCTCTTCGTCATGAAAATCAAGGTTTCGACCTCCTCATTCATAGTAGACACACCCCTGCTACTCTCTTGGCCTGTAGGGTTCCACTGCTGAGATGTGGGCGGATGTTATGTGATCCTATCTCACCTACATTCTGTACTGATGGGCTCGGAGCCGATCCCTCGGCTCCGACTCTGCACACTATGCTATAGAGCGAAGCCTCTTATTGGCTGAGCTATTCTCTATCCCAGGATGCCCCACCGCTAATCCCCCAGATCTCGTTTGCCGCTTACAAGCTAGGACGTGGTCTCAAACTTGGCTGAGCTAAGTGCTGTGTTTTTTTCTAGTTTTCCTGTCAGGAAATTCTCTTATTCTTACCCAAAAGCTGTTTTAACAGCTGTTGTTGTTGTACGAGTGTTTTTTGATATACTTTTGTGGTAAATTTGTGTGTTTGTTTAGGGAAAGGTTTCCCGTTTAAGTTAGAGGGGCCTTCCCTATTCATTAGCAGTTTGTTTCTTTTAAGGAGGTCAAGTACCTGTTTGAGTTAGAGGGTTCTTGGCCCTCCTTTTTTGCTGTTGGTCATAATTGTATTGTACTGGTATTTTGATTTATCGTTTAAAAAAAAAAAAAAAAAAAAAAACTTTATTGTTTAAAATCTGTGTTTTTTTCTGACTACAGAGTGTTCTTTACCACTGTTTTAGTGACTGTTTCAGAGACATGTCTAAAGAACATAGACCCTCAGGGTTTAAGAAGTGCACGAGGTGCAGTTATAAAATGTCGATAACTGATGATCACTCCTCGTGTGTATACTGTTTAGGCGCCAGACACCTACAGGAGTCCTGCAGCGTGTGTCACGCCTTTTCCTCTAGGGTCCTCCAAGAGAGGAAGAATAAATTAATCTTGAAAGGGCTGATTAAACCCTCCTTCGAGGAGGCCTTATCTTCCTCATCCTTTCCAACTAAGAAAAAGAAAGCGTCGGCTCTGACCAGCCCGTCGGAACCGACTATCAAGAAATCCAGGCAGGCTTCTCCATCGGCTCCACGGACTTCGGAGCCGAGGGCGGAAAGGTCTGCCTCGATGCCCCCAGTCTCGACTCCTCTGGTTTCGGAGCCGATGACTGGGGCTTCGAGAGGTGGGTCACCTTCATCGGCTCCACTGATTTTGGAGCCGATGAGGGTTGCCGGCTCAGACTCTTCCCCTTCGGTGCCGAAGCCCTCCTCGGCACCGAGGGAAATTGTTTTGGGATCTCCCTCGGCACCGGTATTGGTTGAGTCCATTCGGAGCCGGTCCCCCAGTCCTTTGGAGCCGATGGAGAAGTCTGTTTGGACCCGATCGGTTTCATCTAAATCTTCCAAGATGTCTGAATCGGACATCGACAGGGTACTCCTAAGACTTTTTCAGTCTCCTGTGTTCCAAAAATTAGTTTCGGCTCCAGCCCATTCGGCTTCGGAAACGATGGCCCACCCTGTAGTTCTGGTTCCTCCTCCAACAGCCTCGGCACTGTTGGAGCCGGTGCTGGTGGAGCCGATGGAGGTTTTCGGGTCGGCCCCGACCCTTACTCCAACCCCGGCTCTCGAGTCGGAGTTCGGTACACGGACCTCCTCTGTCGGCCCTGGGGGGACGCTTCGGAACTGATGTTTTCGGTTCCAAGCCTTCCTCTCGGTGCGTCGGCTGCGGGGGTACCGTCTACTGTTGTGGCCACGGGGGTTGGACCTTCCCAGGATTCTGGTGGTCCGGCCTTCAGGGCCATGAGGAGTGCGTTAGCCAAATCTTCTTTGGCTACCTCCACGGTCTCACCAGCACCTTCCCTACATACGGAGACTGGGTCTTTGGCAGTCCCCCTGTCCTTAGACAGCGGAGCCCCGGGGCCTGAGGTCACCCCCACTGGGGTTCCCCCCCCCTCCTGGAGGTCCCTCTGAAGCTTCTTCAGAGGAACCCCAAGGAAAAGATCGTGCAATAGGAAGCACGTTGACTCCCCGATGAGTCTCTCACGCCAGACACTGATCTTGATGATGCAGAGGGGTCCCTGTTGTCCTCAGATGATGTCTCCTTTGCAGACATCCTGGAAGCCCTCAAACAACGAGGCGGCTGGCACTCCAAACCCCCTTCTGCTGACGAGCCGGTGTTCCTTAAGGCCTCGGGCTCAGCCCTCCGCCTCCTGGGTGTCTCCGCCCTTGAGCTCCTAGATTTGATCTGTCAAGGGCGTGGGAACATCCAGACTCTGTGGAACCGGTGCCTGCTCGCCCAAATAAGTTCCTATCAGCACCCCCAGAGAAGGAGTTTTTGACAAAAGGTGTGGCTGTAGATGCCTTGGTGGTGGCATCTGCTACCCAGCAAGATGTAGCAGAGGCTTCGACGTCCGTCCATCCTCCTAATAAGGAGTCTAGGAGCATGGATCGGTACGGGAAGCGCACCCTTAGTTCAGCGGCCTTTACCTTAAGGTCCCTGAACTATTTAACGCACTTCACCAGGTTTCAGAGGGATCTGATCAAGGAGCTTTCAGATACCCTCTTGGGTAACCTACCTGAGCAGCTGGCCCAGACGGTTGGCTCTCAGTTGACTACGCTGTCATCGATATCTAACTCGTCCATGAGGCTTATTTCATATGCGGCCGAGGGGGCGAGTAGAGCGGCGGGTACGGGTATTGCTCTATGGAGGCAAGCCTGGCTCCGCCTGTGTAATTTTGCAGAAGCCTTCAAGTCTTCCTTTGCCGACGCTCCCGTTGATGGGTCCTCTTTGTTTGGACCCAAGGTAAAGGACACATTGACCCGCTGCGAGCAAGAAGGTAAGACTTTGACTGCCGTAGGGGCACGATTTTCCACTCCCTTTCGGCCTTATCCCATGGCTAAAAGAGGAGGGAAAATGTGGTTCCGTATATCCCAGAAGTCTTATCCCTCACAGCAGGACGATCCCCCTTCTAGAGGCAGAGGAGGGGGAAATTTTTCTGGAAGACGCCGTCCCAGAGGCCCCCGCAACACTGGAGACCGCGAGTCCTTTCGTGGCTCTTCAGCCTTTCACAATCCCTGAGGGATTGCCCGACTGTGCAGCTCCGGAGCCAGTCGGGGGTAGTTTTTCGAGGCACCTAAAAGCCTGGGAAGGTATCACTCAAGGCCGATGGGTGCTTCGAATTATCGCCGGAGGTTACGCCATCCCTTTTTCTCACTCCCCACCTCCGTCCAAGAAAATCCCGGACCCGCCACCCAGTCAACGGGAAATTGCAGCCTTAGAAGTCTCAAAGCTGCTTCAAAAAGGAGTCATCCAACCGGTCCATGCAGACCAGATCGGATTAGGGACTTACTCGAGATTCTTTTTGGTGCCAAAAAAGACCGGGGACTTGAGGCCCATTTTGGATCTCAGCATTCTAAATCGTTCAGTCAAAAAGTCCAAGTTCCGAATGGTCACCCTACAATCCATTCTCCCACTGCTGGAGAAAGGTGTTTGGATGTGCTCCATAGATCTCAAGGACGCTTATTACCACATCATGGTAGATCAGGAGTCCAGGAGACATTTGCGCTTCAGCCTAGGAGACAGTCATTTTCAGTTCCGCACGCTGCCCTTTGGTCTCACCACAGCCCCCAGGGTGTTCACCAAATGTTTGGCGGTCGTGACTGCTCACCTGAGGAGTCTAGGATTCCAGGTGTTTCCGTATCTAGACGACTGGCTCCTAACTGCCACCTCCAGGTGTCTACTACTGCAGAACCTACTAGCCACAATATCACTGGGCACTTCCCTTGGAATCACCTTTAATTGGCCAAAGTCTGTGTTGCTGCCATCTCAACGCATAAGATTCATCGGAGTAGAGATAGACTCAAACCGAACGCGGGTCTATCTTCCTACAGAAAGGATACAAACCATACAAGCTCAAGTTCGAGCCTTACTTCTCAGATCCAAAGCTCCAGCCAGAATGGTCCTGCAGCTATTGGGATCTATGTCCACCACTGTTCTTCTAGTCCCCCTAGCAAGGTTGCATATGAGAATTCTCCAGTGGCTTCTTTCAACACAGTGGTCCTTTCAGGATCTCCCTCTCAGTCACCTCATACGGATCACGGAAACCTGCAAACGGGACCTTCGCTGGTGGCTGGTGCCCTCCAATCTGGATCAGGGTCGACCCTTCGTTCCTCCTCCTCCTATGGCCACTTTGACTACGGACGCCTCCCAGATGGGGGGGGGGGGGGGGCATTTCCTGGGCAGGTCAGTCCAAGGCAAATGGCGTTCAGAAGAGAGTCTTCTTCATATCAACATTTTGGAAATGAGGGCGGTGCTTCTATCGCTACAAGCCCTCCACGATTACCTCCCTCAGGGCATGATTGCCGTTCACTCCGACAGCATGTCAGTGGTCTGGTACCTGAACAAGCAGGGAGGAACCAGATCCTACCCTCTTTGCAGAGAGGCCATGAGAGTATGGGAATGGGCAGTGGCGACCAGACGTTTTCTGATAGCAACTCATATCCCTGGCAAATCCAATGTGATAGCCGACAGACTGAGCAGAACTATCCTCTCTCCTCACGAGTGGTCTCTGAACAATTCAGTGGCAACTCAGATTTTCAGCAAATGGGGAATTCCTTGTTGCGACCTCTTCGCAACCCCGCTGAACGCGAAGTGCAAAAAGTTCTTCTCCCTCACTCCAGCTCCGGGGGACAGCCCTATGGACGCACTAGCCCATCCTTGGCCCACCGATTTGCTATACGCCTTCCCCCCAGTTCCCCTCCTTCCCAGAGTGATCCAAAAGGCGTCTCACTTGGGGAGCAAAATGATCTTAGTTGCTCCTTACTGGCCTCATCGGGTATGGTTCCCCTATCTTCGGAAATATGCACTGGACGGTCCATGGTTCCTGGATCAGATCCCAGACCTATTAATTCATCAGTCGGGACTACTCCACCAGTCCCTTCACACTTTGAAGTTAACAGCTTGGTTCCTCCTCTTCCGACTATAGTCAGGAATCATACCTTAGATCCGGAAGTCATACATATCTTATCTTCGGCCCACAAGTCTGCCACTAAGAAATTGTATACTAGCAAATGGAAGAGATTTGCTATTTGGGCTCAACTCCGGGGTCTGGATCCCATCACTATTCCTGTATCGGAAGTCCTAAAATTTCTAACTTCCCTATTCAATCAAGGTTCTTCAGTCTCTACCATCAAGGTCCAATTGGCAGCTATTTCCAATTTTCATGAATCTATAAACCCACCCTTAATGAGCAACAGATTGTGTAAGACCTTCATGAAAGGTGCTGCGCTTTTACGACCTCCGATTTCTCATCCTGCTCCTCCATGGGATCTCGATGTGGTGTTACGTACCTTAACTACCTCCCCCTTCGAACCGGCAGCAACATGTGATTTGAAATTTCTATCGTGGAAAACTGCTTTTCTGGTCGCGATTACTTCTGCCAGAAGGATTTCAGAGCTTCAAGCTTTATCTGTAAAACCTCCGTACCTGGTTTTTCACAAAGATAGAGTATCTCTCAGGACTAATCCATCCTTTGTCCCTAAAGTTTGTTCCAGTTTTTGCCTACAACAGTAATTAGAACTTCCAGTTTTCTTTCCAAAGTACTCAAACAAAGCAGAATACATATTCCACACATTGGATGTCCACAGGCAATTATGCTTTTATTTAGACAGGACCAAACAAACAAGGAAAACAGATCAATTGTTTGTGTCCTTTTCGGATAATAAATTGGGCAAAGCCGTCACAAAGGTCACTATTGCCAAATGGATCAGGGACTGTATTAGTCAAGCTTATTCCTCTTCTAATAAAGAGCTTACGACCTCTGTCAAAGCTCACTCTACAAGAGCTATGGCTACTTCAATAGCATTCCATTCTAAGCTTGCCATTAGTGACATTTGTGCTGCGGCCACGTGGTCTTCCCCGCACACTTTCATTTCCCACTACAAATTGGATGTGGCATCTCGGGGGCGAGCTTCATTTGGTTCCACAGTGCTCGGGAGTGTTTTCCAGTGAGCCACCCAGGATTTAGGTGCTAGGGACGCTGTCCCATCAGTACAGAATGTAGGCGAGATAGGATCACATAACATCTTTTAGTTATGTACTCACCATAACTTTAGATGTTTGGGATCCATCTCGCCTGCATTCCCAATAACCCACCCTCCTTCCCCCGGCCTTGGAGATCAGATGAGATCGGACGGTCCGAATTCTATTGTTTCGTCTTGAAACATCTGGCAATGTTATATAAACAAGTTATGTGTGTGTGCATGAATGCGGACAAACAAGATCTGGGGGATTAGTGGTGGTGCATCCTGGGATAGAGAATAGCTCAGCCAATAAGAGGCTTCGCTCTATAGCATAGCGTGCCGAGTCGGAGCCGAGGGATCGGCTCCGAGCCCATCAGTACAAGAATGTAGGCGAGATGGATCCCAAACATCTAAAGTTATGGTGAGTACATAACTAAAAGTTTCGGGTACATTGATTTGTTATACGCTGTCCGGTCTCTGTCCAACCTTTTTATTTTAATAGACTTTGATATGTTAATGAACTGCTCTATACTAGAGAAAATCCTATTGTAGTCCTACTGGTATCTTTGAAAATCATTACTGGCTCTAATAGCTACATCAAGGTCAGTAGATTCTTCCATCAACTTGTCAATGGATCGTTAGTAATGTTTACACATGACCTGCAATAGTTCAATCCCTTGTCTGTTAGAGCTCGATGAGCTCTTGGTGAAACACTGACCCCTCTTGCAGACCAGTGGGATACTGCCACCTTCTCAGCAGTTCATTAACAAATCAAAGTCTATTAAATTAAAAAAGTTGAACAGAGAGCATATAACAAAGCGTAACCGAAAGGGCCCACATCTCCGCAGTGGGAACCCTACAGGTATAATTTCTTTGGCCTGACTATAGATGGAGCCTTAGTGGAGCTATTTGCTAAAGGGTTGACTTTTGTGCCATATTATCGAGCAAACCTTGCCTCTTCACTTGTAGACCTAAAACTGTTTGTGCGTAAACTTAACCTAAATCTATCTTAGGTGAAAATACTACCAGAAAAGATGAGTTCCACATTCCTAGTACATTTAATCCACCCTTGCACCCAATCTTACACCTGTTCGAGCAAATTTGTGAGTTGGACTTCAGGAATGAATTGGTGAAAAATAAAACCAACAGGAATTTTGTAAGAAATATTACTGCGAGAGAGAGGCAATTATTAGATGAATCGCAAATGGCCAATTTGAGAGTAATGAAACCTGACAAGGGAGGGGAACTGGTTATGATTAACATTAGTGACTATAGTACTAGAATGTTACAAATACTCAACACAGATGCTTACAAAGAAGTTTCTAGAAAGGAGTTAAATACAGCTTACAGTCACGTTAAATTTTTTATATATGAATTGTTAATTGAAAGCAGAATAGATATTAATCTATTCAACTACTTATCTATGCCAGTGCTCAGAATACCCAATATCTTTGGGGTACCTAAAATACACAAAGATATAAGCAACCTTCCCGTACAACCACTAGTTGACGCCAGAAATAGCATAACGTATGCATGTGAAAAATATGTGGATTCTGTGTTACAAAAAAATGTAACTAGTGAAACAAATTTACAAGGATTCTTGGTCATTCCTACACTAAGTAATTTACAATATGACAATAGTTACAATTTTTTAACAGTAGATGTTAAGGACTTGTATACATCCATCCCACGCATGGAGGGCATAGAGAGACTTAGCCACATTTTGAGAATCAAGGGTGTACCTAATGATACAATAAGTTTGTTTAGTGAACTATTGGACATTTATTTTGTCCAATAACTATGTAATCTTTGACAAAAGATTATTTTTATAACTATCAGGGATAGCCATGGGGTCCCCTTGTGGCGCTTGTTTAGTAATGACCGACTGGGAATGCAAATTTGTCCTACAGAAGAACTGGGTCCATGACAAAGGTACACTACTACACTACTTTTCTGGACGACATCTTCATGGTGATGAGGGTGACAGCGACGCAGCTAATGCAATTGTTAGTTACTTTAATGAGACAACTGACTTTTTGCAGTTAACATCACAATTTGGTGCAAATTCTATATCATACTTGGATGTTCTGATTCGTAAAGATACAACTAGTGAATGCTACAACGCACATATATATAGAAAAGAAACTTATTTTAATTAGTTTCGTGCACTTTTCTAGCTGTCACCCCTACCACCAGAAGTAAGTCAGTAGTAAAAGGACAGTTGGTCAGGGCAGCTAGGATGACCTCCCTAGATAGAGACTTCTACTTGTAATGTAACATCTTGAAGGAGATGTTCACTAGGAAGGGTTACCCTATGCAGATGTTGAATCTGCTTTTAAAGAGGTGATTTTACGAGCATACGAACGGAGTGTACAAACCTATTTTAAGTCAAAATCGAATTGATAACACCCACTGATACTATAGGTATACATATTGAAGGGGAACACCGACACTAATGTATTCCAGAATTTTAGTAATTTTATTAATTTCATTATTTCATTTAGTGTAGATGCTCTTGACTTATGTGGGATCATCAGGAAGAACTGAGTAAAAAAAGTGGCTCACACACCTAGAATTACCTTCAAAAGAGGAGCCAATTTATAAAAAAACTAGTTGAAAAAAACTCTAAAACACTAGTCAGTAGATGTGGGATGTATAGGTTCATAGGTTGGTACTAGGCTATCAGCCCTAGGGCCTATACAAGACTAGCCATAACAATTCCCTGGCTATTTCTTCCCACATTATTTACTTTCCTGGACCCCTGTCTAGCAGGGCGACTGACGTGATCCCTGGGGTGAATTTCCTTTCTCCCATCCAGTCGTCAAGGTTCCTCTTGAAGAGGTCCAAAGAGTCACTCTGCTTGACATGTATGGGCAATCTATTCCAGAGTCTGGGGAGTCTCTGGGTCAGGAACCTATCCCTCCAGCATGTTTTGTTTATTGTGATGACAAGGTTTAGATCCCTGGAGCGTGTAGCTCTGAGGGATTGGGATTTCTTTAAGTGTAGCATGTCCAACAGCTGTGGGTTTGACATGGCCTTGTATGTTAAGCAGAGATCGCCACTGAGTAGACGATATGCGACAGTGTATAGCTGGAGTTTTTTTAAGGCGGTCAGCATAGGACATCTGCTTTAGGCCTGTGATTCTTTTAGTGAGGTATTTCTGAGGCCTTTCCAGTTGTTGCAGATGTCTTGAGAGGTACATACCAAATGGGGCGTTGTATTCTATAATGTGTCTAATGAGGGATGAGTACAGTGGGACAATGACCTCCTTTTTTCTGGATGAAAAGCCCTTTGTGATGAGGTGTGCCACATAGAAGGATTTCCTGACTGTTGTGGCGATGTGGTTATCGAAGGTGAGACCACTGTCCACCTGTGTCCCTAAGTCTCTTATCACACTTTCTGTGTTTAGTGTACTGCCACCTATATGGTAATTCATGGATACATGTTTTTCCCAAAGGGATAACAATACATTTCTTGGCATTGAGCTTGAGCCCATGGCTCTGGCACCAAGCATCTGTTTCTGTAAGGCCCTTTTGTAGAGTATCCACATCATTTGGGGATTCAATAATGGCTCCCAGTTTACAGTCATCTGCAAACTTTGTTAGCCAGAGTCCCTTAGTGTTGACCTGTACTTCAGAGAAGTAGATGCCAAACAAGAGCGGCCCCAGGACTGAACCCTGAGGTACTCCACTTGTCACTTGTCTGGAGCTGGATTTGGAGTCGGCTTCTTTTACAGTGTGGGTTCTATCAGTAAGCCATTTAGCAACCCATTGGGTGACATAGGGATTAATGCCCAACTTAGTAAGTTTATCTATGATTCCAGAGTGGGGGGTGGTATCAAAGGCCTTGGCAAGGTCTAGATAGGCTGTGTGGACCACCTTACCCTTGTCCATGGCTCTGGAGACCGACTCAAAGAAGTCAATCAGGTTCAGGAGACAAGATCGGCCCTTCACAAACCCAAACTGGGTGGGGTCCAGTGTTTGAAGGTTGCCAATGTCTTTGTTTATAAGTTCCATGATAATACGCTCCATAGCCTTGCAGATAAGGCTTGTCAGACTGATGGGACGGTAGTTTCCGGGATCCAAGGTGGATCCCCCCTTGTGGATTGGGATAACTGTAGCTCTGCGCCACTCATTGGCACGAAACCTGAGGTGAGGCTATGATTAAACATGACACTTAGGTGAGGTGCCAGTTCACATTGTAGTTCATGTAGTACACAGCCCGGGATGTCATCTGGTCCCATGGATGCTATATTCTTGGCTTTAGAGAGTGCGGTTTGTACCTGTGTGGCCGTTATTACTGGAATTTGGCAATCTTCCGGTATTGAGATGGGCCATTTAGGGGTGAGAGGGGTGAAGTTGGCACTGAATCGATCTGCCAGGATATTGGCAATATCCTTCGGATCAGTATATTTAATGCCATTCTGTTTTAGCTCAGAGCAGATCTGAGCATTGCCATTTAGATTCTTGACATAGTTATAGAATGCTTTGTGGTTGTCTTTGGAATCTCTGGCAATTTTATTTTCGTAACTAGCTTTGGAGGATTTTATGAGGCATCTCAGTTTCTTACTGAGGCTAGTAAGGGAGTTTTTTGTATCCTGGGATTTTCCTCTTTTCTGCAAAAGTTTCTTCCTTTTGTTGTAAAGTTTGTTTATGGCAGGGCACCACCAGATTGGCTTCCTTTTTTTGGATGAGAGCATTTTGGTTCTATTTGGGATGGCACCATTCATGCATGAGTGGATGTGCTCATACAGTGCCTTAGTGTAGGATTCAGCAGTTGAACTTTCAGTTCCCGTCTGCATGGGTGTTATGAAGTTTGTCACTTCTGACTTGAGTAGCATGAAGTTGGCTTTGGAGAAGTTTTTTATGGTGGTTTCTTTACTGGGGGGTGGGGGTGGGATGTGGATGTTAAGGGTGATTAGCTTATGGTCAGACCTGACTAACGAGGGGGTGACCATAGGTATGGAGCATTGATTTCCCATGTTGGTAATGACCAGGTCTAGGATATTGGAGCCCCTGGTGGGACTATGGATTTAGTTGGTCCAGGGCATTGGAATTTATGAATTCCAAGAACTGTTGCGCAAAGGTGTTGGGACACTAGTAGTTTTCCCAGTTAATGGCAGGGTAGTTAAAATCACCCAGTATTAGGGTGTTTGGTTCTATCTTAATATTTTCCAGTATGTTTAGAAAGGTGTAGTGAGAATCTTGGGGTATGGTGGGGGATCTGTAGCAAGCTACAATTTGGATTGCAGTCTTACCTAGTGTTAGTTGCACTTGGAGAATTTCAGACACATTGTGTTCCTGGTGGTGTGAATATCCTTGTTGAATATTGACACTCCTCCACCTTTAGTGTTTTGGTCCTGGTTTGGTGGCCGAAAAGTGTGGTAAGAGTTGTAGCCTGGTATTGCAGGGGTGCTCTCTGGAGCCTTGAACCAGGTCTCAGTTACTGCACAGATATCGATGTTCTCCATTTTTAGGAGTGCCTCGAGAGAGTGCATTTTGAGGTTTAGACTTCTAGCATTGAGTAGCATTACCTTCAGATTTTGCATGCTTGTACCTGTTATGGTGGTGGTTTTGTCCTTTGAACTTTGCCTAGAAAAGGCACTATAGGGGTGGCAAGAGCATTAACCAGTAACCTTATTCCCAAGGGTGACAGGTGCAGACCATCTCTGGCAAAGCATCGTTGTCTGTCAATCATGTCATCCCAGGCAGACAGATACTGGATCCCCTTTGAATGACACCATAAGCTTAGCCAATTGTTGAAGTCAATCATTTTATCCTTATATTGTGGTATCATTCTGGGCGAAGGCAGGATGCTACTCAGGGCTAGGTCATACCTGCCTGGGCCACATGATCCGAGAGCTCTTCCATGCCTCTTTTCATGTAGTCCAGGGAGGTACGTCTCAAGTCATTCACTCCAACATGGACAATGACAGAGTCATATTTGTACTTGTTGTGAAGTGACTTGAGTGCATGCGTTATGTGGCGGATCCTGGCACCCGACAGGCAGCTGACTGTAATTTTCTCCTTATTCAACCTGGTGAGAGGGACATCAGTGTGCCGGACTATAGAGTCACCTTTGACTAAAGTGTTAGGTACATTGTCTTGCCTTAGGGGCTGTTGCTGGGTGGCACACTGGTGTTGTGAACTATGTGACACATTGGTTGTGATTGGTGTTTGTTTGCGTTTCAGCTTCAGAGGTCTTTGTTGCTTGGGCAGGTTACAGTTAAGGGCCTCTGCATATGTGGATTTAGTGTTGCTATATGTGGGTGTTGGTGGTGCGGGTTTAGAAGGGCTATGTGTTGCTTGAGATGTGTGGGTGTTAATCTTCTCCTCTTGACTGTTTAGCACAATCTTGGGTGGAGAGAGCTTTGCTTCCATTTTGGCTATGTAAGTGCATCTCTCACAGGTTGTAGTGTTGGGTGGTAGGAGGAGAGGGTTGTCTGTGTACATGAGGCAATTGCTGCATTGCCCCAGTATGCCCAGATTCACCAGGTGGACAGGAGAAATCACCGGAAGCTGACCCTTGGACATGCTTGGTTTGGGGCTTTTTTTTTTTGTCAAGTATAGAGCTGTTTCCTTAGCAAGGTACTTTGCAATTATAGGCTGTTTAGTGCCTACTATTAATTTCTCCTTGTTAACAAGGAGAGTTCAGTGTTTGTATGAGTTTAAGGCTTCCTAGTGCTTTCCAGCAGGTATTAGAGAAAGTGCTAGTCACAGGGATGCTTAAAGGTAAGATTGAAAGAATGCACTCTGCAGTGTGCACTAGAGAAGTTAGATGTGAAAGTAGGTAACTTGAGTTTTACCTGTTTAAAAAGTTAAGGTTTAGTGGAGAGTTACTATTTTTAAAACAGCAAGGTGGATTGAAAGGGGTGGTCACTTTTGTATTTTGGTACTATGAAATACTGTAGGATGGCAATAAATTTAAATAATTGAAGGGGTGGGATTTCAAAAATGATGATTTTGTGATTACTCACATAAGCCAGTGAAAGTAGAGAGAAATGAGATATATGGTCAGATTAACATAAGAGGTGGGCAACTAGAAAGACACTGGTATTTAACAAGACAACTTTAAATGGGTGGGAGGGCAGGAAAAAATTCTGCCTGACTCAGAACAGAGAGAGCTGTGGTCTCTTTTGAAGTTTTAATATGCTGTTAAAACAGAATGCAAGCAAAACACAAAGTAAAGAAAACAAACTACAGTATTCAAAATATATAAAGTCAATACAGTAATACAAAAAATAACAGCAAACTAACCTTTCCTTCACAGCAAAGTGTAGCAGAGTCTGGATGAGCCTTTCTGGTAAAAGCAGAAGAAGTGTACATGTAGTATGTGTAAGTACTGTAAACATATGGATGTGTGTCAGAAGTTTAAGATCAAAGGCACTCTATACACCAGATTTACATTAAATTGGCAATCTAAAGGGGTCGTATACCTAGCCCAATGCCAAATGTGTCCCGCATTCTATATAGGGAAAACAGGAAGTTGCGGGAAAATATATGAACATCTGTACCATATTGGCAAATTGAGCAAAGACAGTGCCCTAACTAAACATACCCACGAATACTTGAATCACAGGATGTTATTCGTGTTTCACTGTTGCAGCCATTACATATGGGTAATCTGCTGGCAGGTTGCCCTCAGTCGGCCTGATTAACAAAGTTTTCGGTCCTGCGTCGGTTGCTGTCCCTTCTTCCATGACGTCAGGTCGTCAGGGGAATAAAACATGCAGCCGACGCCATTACATCAGTCTTTCTTGCCGTGCGGTGCCCAAAGCAGAAGCAGTTCGCAAGTGCTGGTCGACAGACTCCTGAAATTTTCGTTTTCGAGTTTCAGAACCAAAGTCTTCAACTTAAAGCTAAGTACCCCGTTGGGGAAACTTTTTCTTGTTCCTTACCGATGTCAGTAAAAGTTAATAATTGCATTACTTGTGGAAAGCAAATATCTCACAAAGATTTTCATTCATACTGTATTCCTTGCCTAGGCCCTGACCATGACGTACCTTGCTGTCGGTTTTGTGCTTTATTTAATCAGCACACTGTCCATCGTCGGTACATTTTTGTCTCTAAATATTTCGGTTCTTAGTTTAATTATTCAGAAATGTCGTCTGTTAGCCATCTGACTACCAGGATTGCAAAAAAACGCTAAGATAAAGACAGAGACAGGCCGCCGAGGTCCAAAACTGCCGACGATGCTTCTCCTAAGCCAGTCGCCAGGTCACAGGTACTCTGTGAGGGGCTTTCACAGCCCGTGATACTTGCTACTTCTGATTCGCAGGCCTCTACTGAGACCCATTCAGAGTCCGGTATGCCGCGAGAGGCTTCAGCTCTGGAACCCGCGGATGTCTCTACATTGGATGGGTTCGGAGCCGCTGTGCAGGCACCGGCTTCTGAGGGTGTATTCAGGCCTACAGACTTGCATATTAAAACGACTCCACCTTCATTACTAAGGCCTAAATCTCGATCTCTGTCTAAAAAAAATTACGCTCAGGCCACATGTTCGGGCCCCTATGCCTAAAAAACAAATTATCAAAATGGCTGAAGCTCTAATTACTCTAATCAGGAGTAGTCAACCCCCCGTAAGAGACCTAGGGCTGAGCTGGATTATGAATCTTCTAATCAGGTTTCTGTTTCTTCTGACTCTTCTAATGACCTGGATTTGTCCATACCTACCTAGTTATGAGAATTCTAATGCAGAAGATTCCATTCCCTCTGCTTCCCCTCCTGAGGATTTTTCTTTTGGGGAATCTTTACGTACCTTAAGGGAGCATTTCCACTGAGAAAGTCAGGAATTTTCTGATTCAAAAAAGAGGCTTAGGGATTTCCTCCTTCTACCACAGCATAGGCCTTTGACTATACCTCCTGTACTAGACATTGTTGATGTGTTTTCAGAATCCAGTATGGCCCCTGATTGCCTGCCTCCGGCTCCTAGTAAACCTGACAGATTACAGGGTTCCTGAGTCCCACAAGTTCCTTTTCAAAAATCCTGTTGCAGATCCAAAAAACATTTCTCAGGGGCCTAAGGGCATTAAGGCTTGCTAAAAATCCTACCCCCCCCCCCGATAGGGCACTGGATAGATGGGGTAAGAAGGTTTATACTTCTGCAACCTTGGCAATCGGGGCTTTAAACTGCCAATTTCATATGTTAAGATATCAACAGCATATTATTGGACTGCTTAAACAGAAAATGATGTTGATTCCTGACTGTGTGGAAAATAAAGATTTACAGGTTTTATTGCGTTCTGCTGAACAAGTTGGAAAACATACTTTGCAATTTGGTTTTGATTCTTTAGAGGCCTCCTGCAGGGCTGCTGTTAACTGTATCTGTGCTTAGAAGGCATGCTTGGCTTAAGGAGCAATCTTTGCCTGATCATGTTAAAGCAACATTGTTGGGTGCTCCTTTAAATCTAGGATAGTCTGTTTGGCAATAAGGCTGATGAAGTTCTAAAAAAAAAGATGGAAGATAACGCTAAATCTATGCAAACTGTTAAAGATTTCTTACAAGTGCAGCCTTCAAAATTTAGTAGGTACTGGCCTACTAAGAATTGGTCTTTTCCAGCTTTTTCCAGCTCCTTCCAGATCCTCTCAAGCCAAGCCCAGACATACCAAAAGCACCAGGTTTCACTCCCATGGGACTCTCAGAACTAAGCAATGGGGGGCCTCCACTTTCAAATCTGGAAATGACACCCACTATGGTAAACAGTCTCAGTGACTTCCTTTTGAAATTACCAAGCACTTACCTTTTAGCCGCCCCTTTGGGGGGAAAGATTGCCCTTCATGCAAAGAACTGAGAACTCATAACCCAGGACAAGTGGGTTTTAAATATAATGTTCCAGGGATACAGATTTCATTTCCACACATTGCCAACACCAAACGGGTGGCCAGACCTGCCCCCAAATCAGTGGGCAGATGCTCCAAAACAAGTACCTTCCCTCTTAAACATGGGGGTTATTCAACCAGTACCAGAAGAGGAAAAGGGACAAGGTTTCTATTCCAGGCTTTTTCTGGTACCCAGAAAAGACAAATCATGGCGTCAAATTCTGGATCTGTCCACTCTAAACACCTTTCTGGGCATTCCAAAATTCAAGATGCTGACTTTTCACCAGTTGCTTCCTATGCTAGGCAAACATGCCTGGTTGGCAACTCTAGATTTAAAAGAAGCATACCTGCACATCCCAATCGGGGAATCTTGCAAAAGATACTTGCATTATCAGTTCTTTGCACTGCCCTTTGGCTTGTCTACTGCTCCCAGGGTATTCACAAAGTGCCTGGCTCCAGTTATTGCATTTTGCAGGCAAAGAAATATTCAAATATATCCATACCTGGACGATTGCCTAATTCAGGCAGAAAAACAGGACGTACTTCTAAGTCATCTGGCGTTGGTAAAAAGGGATGTTCGTGTTTCACTGTTGCACTTATTAGTCTTGGGTTATCCTGCTGGCAGGCTACCCGCAGTCGGCCAGAATTCCAAAGTCTAGGTCTGGCGTCGGTTGCTGTCGCCTCTTCCCTGACGTCAGTGCGCCAGGGGTATAAAAGATGCAGCCAACGCCATTTTCTTCAGTTTTTCTTGCCGCGCAGTGCCCGAAGCAAAAGCAGTTCACAAGTGCCGGTCGGCCGACTCCTGAGATTTTCAAATCAGAATTTCAGATCCGAAGTCTTCATTAAAGCCAAGTACCCCGTTGGGGAAACTTTTTTTCTTGCTCCAGACCGATGTCAGAAAAAGTTAACAGTTGTATTTCTTGGGGAAAGCAAATACCTCATAAGGATTTTCACTCTTGCTGTATTCCTTGCCTAGGCCCTGATCACAAAGTTGCTAGTTGTCGGTTTTGTGCTAGATTTAAGCAACGCACTATCAGGCATCAGTTTGATTTTGCATTTCATTACTTTGGCCGAAGATTTAACTATATAATGCTGTCGGATCAGCCGACAACCGCAGTTTACAAAAAACGCAAGGACAAGGAAAAGGATAGGCATCCGAGGTCCAAAACTGACTAAGCCTCTTCTAGGCCAGTCGCCGGTTCTCAGTGAGGCGCTTTCACAGCCCCTGGTGCCTGCTACGTCAGAGCCACAGGCCGCTTCCGACTCCCACGTGGAGCAGACTGGGCCTCTGGATACTCAAGGTATTGGACACTCAGAAATCATTCCCTCAAATGGGTCCGGAGCCGCTGAGCAGGCATCAGCTTCTGAGGGTGTCTTCAGACCTACACAACTATATATTAAGCCATCCTCAGCTTAAAAGACTAAAGCAGCATTAAAGACAAAGAAACAAGTGCAGCATTCTCCTACTCAGACTACCATGCCTAAAAAACAGATGCTCAAAATGGCCGAAGACCTAATTACTTTGATCATGGGTTCCCATCCCCCTCCTGATAAGAGGCTTAGGCAAGAGACAGAGTACGAGTCTTCTGATCAGGTTTCTATTTCCTCTGATTCCTCTTCTGAACAAGATTACTCAATGCTTCCCTATGAGGATTCTGATGCTGAAGAATCCATTCCTTCAGCCTCTCCTCCTGAGGATTATTCTTTTGGGGAAACCCTGCATACCATGAGGGAACATTTCCACTGGGAGAGCCAAGATTATTCTGAATCTAAGAAAAGGCTCAGAGACTTTTTGCTCCTTCCTCAGCACAGACCCCTTGCTATTCCACCTGTTCTAGACAATGTGGACGATGTGTTCTCAGAGTCCGGCCTGTCCCCAGATTCTCTACCCCCTGCACCTGCTAAGCCAGTCAGATACTACAGGGTCCCGGATTATCATAAATTCCTGTATAAAAACCCCGCTGCTGACCCAGAAACTATATCACAATGACTCAAGAGGGTTAAAGCTTCCACTGCAAAAAACCCTGTCCCCTCTGATAGGGATTCCAGGGCTCTAGACAGGTGGGGGACAAAAAGTCTACACTTCTGCTTCCCTGGCTGTAAGGGCCTTAAATTGTCAGTTTCATATACTTAAATATCAGCAATATTTTATGTCACTGCTTAAACAGAAAATGTTGACAAATACTGAATGTTCAGAGAACAAGGAATTGCAGGATTTATTGCATGCAGCTGAACAAGAGGGAAAGCATACTTTGCAATGTGGTTATGATTCACTGGAGGCCTCCTGCAGGGCCGCTGTTACAGATTCTGTTATTAGAAGGCATGCTTGGTTAAAGGAACAAAATCTGCCGGATCATGTTAAAGCAAAATTATTAGATGCACCATTACAGCATGATACTTTGTTTGGTACTAAAGCAGAAGAGGTGTTAAAAAATGGAGGATAAAGCAAAATACATGCAGACAGTCGAGGATTTCTTACAGGTACAGCCACCCAGATTTAGCAGAAACTGGCCTTCTAAAAATTGGTCCTTTCCAGTGTCAGACCACAAAGAGGCAGATACAGGCGTCCCAGAGGCAGAGGTCAGCCCCAAGGCTCATACAGGCCTAAACAATGGGGTGCTCCTACCTCCAAAAGCGGAGAAGACCAATCACAACCTTACAGGAAACAGTCCCAATGACTTTCCTCTACCAGATCTAAGCACTTTTCTTTTGGCAGCCTCCTTAGGGGGAAAACTAGCACTTTTTTCATCAAATTGGCAAAGGATTACCCAAGACAAATGGGTCCTGAACATAGTGTCCCAAGGCTACAGGTTCCATTTTCACACCCTACCAAGGTCAAAAGGTATGCCAGACCTGCCACACTGGCAATGGGCAGAGGCACAAAAACAAATTACAGCCCTCATGGACATGAGGGCCATTCAGCAAGTACCGCAACAAGAGCAGGGGCAAGGATTTTACTCTACTTTTCCTAGTACCCAGAAAGGACAAAACCTGGAGACCAATACTGGACCTGTCTATACTAAATACATTTCTGGAAGTTCCAAAATTCAAGATGTTGACTCTACAGCAGCTACTGCCCATGCTGGGCAAGAAGACTTAGCTCGTAACTTTGGACCTAAAAGAGGCATACCTGCATGTCCCAGTCAGACAATCTTGCAGAAGATACCTCAGATTCATAGCTGGCTCAATGCATTACCAATTCTCTGCACTACCCTTTGGCTTATCTACTGCGCCCAGGGTCATCACAAAATGCCTGGCACCAGTAATTTCATTTTGCAGACAAAAAGGAATTCAAATATATCCCTACTTGGATGACTGCCTAATTCAAGCAAAGAATGGACATTCTTCTAAAGCATCTGGCGTTTGTAAAAATATTACTAATTGGCCTAGGGTACACAGTAAACAAAAAGAAATCAAAACTAGTGCCCTCTCAAAAGGTAATATTCCTGGGTGCAAGCCTAAATACAACTGGCCAGATGGCTTCTCTCACACCAGGCAAACAAAAGCAACTGGCTACTTACTTCAAGACTTTGGCAACAAAAACCCACTTATCTGCAAGGAAAATCCTGCAGGCCTTGGGTTTCATGGCATCCTGCATTCTACTAATTCCATATGCCAGACTGCATATGAGGAAACTTCAGTGGCATCAAAAAAGTGTTTGGACTCCGCATTGCCACAGCCTGGAGACAGTAATTGCACTCATCCCCTGCGTGCAACAGGAGTTTTGATGGTGGGCAGAAGCCTGTCACCACAGCAAGGGTCTGCCATTCAGTTTACCCACAGCCAGACAGACACTGACAAAGGATGCATCAGATTATGCCTGGGGAGCCCATATGGCAGGAAAATGTATTCCGGGCACATGACCTGCAAACCAGATGCATCTTTACATCAATCAAAAAGAGACTGTAGCTGTGCAAAATGCCCTGACAGCTTTCAAGGACCTGCTTCATCCAGGACAATTACTGATAAAGATAGACAACACTATGGTTATGTGGTACATAAACAAGCAGGGAGGTACACATTCCTACCCCCTGTGCAGGCAAGCAATGACCTTATGGGACACAGGATTGGCATTTCAAGTTCACCTGCAAGCACAATTCCTGCCTGGAAAAACAAATACTCTGGCAGACTAAGCAGAAACTTCATGGATCCCCACGAATGGAAACTGGATCCACAAGTCATCAGCATGATAATAAGGAAATGGGGATGCCCAGACATAGGTCTATTTGCCTCCCCTCACAACTGCCAATTGCAGAGATTTTGCACAAGGATTTATCACAAGCAAGCTTGGAAAGTGGACGCCCTATTCAGCTGGAAAAATCTAACAGTATATGCTTTTCCCCCACTGCCTCTCCTTCCCAGTGTACTCCTAAAGGTCAGACAAGAGAAGCCAAACATGATACTGATTGCACCAGACTGGCCACGCCAGCACTGGTACACAATCCTAAAGAGCTTGTCTCAAGGTCCAGCATGGATACTGCCTCAAACTTCTCACTTGCTGACCCAACAAAACAGTCGGATCCTGCACAGCCAACTCAGGACCTTAAATCTGGCTGCATGGCGGATAATGTAGCTATTCAGAACACTCCTCTTTCAAAAGCTGATGTCCTTCAAGAATGCAACTGCAGTCCTGATATATGGGTTGTCCTGCCTCAGGCAGCCCTTCGGTCGGCCAGATTCCAAAGTCTGAGTCCGGCGTCGGCTGATGTCGCCTCCTCCCCGACGTCAGAGTGGCTGGAGTATAAAGGCATCAGCCAACGCCATCTTCTTCAGTCTTTCTTGCCGCGCGGTGCCCGAAGCAGAAGCAGTTCGCAAGTGCCGGTTGGTCAGCTCCTGTGTTTTCAGTTACCGAAGTCATCTAAAAGCTAAGTACCCCGTTGGGGAACATTTTTTCTTGCCTCAGCCGATGTCAAAACAAATTGAGGAAGTTAATAATTGTTTGTCTTGTGGTAAACAAATACCTCATAAGGACTTCCATTCTTACTGCCTCCCTTGCCTGGGCCCAGACCACGACGTCTCGGCCTGTGCTGCCTGTGCTTGCTTTAATAAGCGCACTCGGCGCCGGGCAGAGTTTGTCAAGACTTTTGGCGAATCCTACGCTTACAACATGCCGTCGGAACAACCGACAGCACAAACTACCAAAAAACAAAAGGACCGGGACCGACATCCTCGGCCCGCGTCTTCCACTGATATAACGCCTAAGCCCTCCGTGAGTGCTTCGGTCCCTTCGGAAGCGGTAATTCAACCGCTGCAGACCGACACCGCGTTAACTCATCCCCTCTGTCTCGGAGGCTACACCGGTGCCGGTTGTTGATTTTCCTCTGGAAACCGAAGTTCTGGATCTAACCGACACCGTTCCAATGGACAAAGTTACCCCTGCACGTGGGGCAGCTAGGCCTCCTGTATCCATGTCAATCAAGGGCCCCGCCTAAACCCCCCAGAAACCCCCCAAAACCAGGCCCCCTTTTTTTTTAATACTCGGGAAAAAATTCCCCTTTTTAAAAAACCGGGGGGCCCAAAGGGTTTTTTTTTTTAAAAA
>NC_056747.1:669749450-669756153 GCF_019279795.1 Protopterus annectens | reverse complement strand
TCCTCACACCGTGTGGCTGGACTGCATCAGTCAACTCCTCGGTTTGCAAAATAATTGCTACTTTTCACTGTTTGCAAAGTATTTGTTCTGTTTTCCTGCCAAGCAGTGTTTTAAATAACTAATTTGTGTGCGGTTTAAAACATTCTTTAGTATCTCCTTGTTGCTGTTTAAAACATTTTTGTGTTTCCCACCAAAATTAGTGTAGCTAGTAGCTGTAACGTAGTCCAGATGCAGGCTTGCTAAATTTGCATCTGTTTGTAGTGGCTGTTGTATTCTGTGCATGTTTTCCATGCCATCTTTGATTGGAAGGAGCCCTTCTGCACCCTTGAGAGGTGTGTGCTGATTGGAACCTCTTTGGTGAAGGGTGATTGGTCTAGGGATTAGAGTGAGTACCCTCACTGTTTTTTATTTTTATTTATTTTTTTTAATGTTTTTAGTTTCTGGTAGGTAAACCGTGTATTTGAACAGATTTCTGCTTGTTTGTACGCCGTGCAGCACCACGCACTGCCACACAGTTGTGCTCCATAGCCAGATAGATAATTTTGACACTTTTTTCTGTTAGATACAGCCGTAATACATTAGTGTAGTCCTTATCTTTAGTACACCTCTGGTCTAAGAAGTATTTATTGCTAATGAGCTGTGTCTTATCAAACCAACAGCCCAAAACCCATCAGAAATACCCATCTACAGAGCACCTCCTAGATCAGTCCTGAAAGCACCCACTTTGTGATAAGTTCTTCAAACCTAGCATTATGGAGAGCTGGACTACCCTTGTTTCTCTTGCCATCTTTGTTGACCTGGGTCTCTTGATGCACTGGAACAATTGCCTCATGTACAATGGCAACCCTCTACTAATAACGTGCTCTAGTACAGAGTGAGAGAGCTATATCTACATCAAGACTCGTCTGTTAATACACTTGCAGCTTGATATTAGAATGCAGTTGTGAAACACTCAGAACTACAATAAGTAATTGTGGTTTGCATAACTGTGTCTATATTACATATTTTTAACATGAACAAATATTAAATAATTCATTTAACGTATTTGTGAAGAAATTGTAAGTTAATGTGCATTTTCTGTAGAATAATCATGAGAGGTACATTTTTCTCTAATAGACTCACTCCTCTGACACTACTAGTGTCATAAAATATGCAGTTGTATTTTGATTTTTAATTTGATAAATACGCTTCATCTGTAGTGATTGAATTTTCATTCATCAGGTACAAGTGGCATTTCACGTGCAGGTGCGATCCAAGACTTTGTGATTACAGTCTTTAGATTTTTATACCTTGTAATATACCAGTTTCCAGGTTACCAAATACACTGTCCAACCATCTAAAATGTGTCCAATTTTAGAACTACTGTCCAAATATTTGGCCCTCTGCTCCATGACATTGGCCAACTTTTTCTGTTTATTATGGTAGTCTAATACAAGAACAATGGTTTTTATGAGCTGTTGGACATGCTACACTTAAAGAAATCCCAATCCCTCAGAGAGACACTCCAGGGATCTAAACCTTGTCATCACAATGAAAAAAACATGCTGGAGGGATATGTTCCTGACCCAGAGACTCCCCCAGACTCTGGAATAGACTGCCCATACATATCAAGCGGAGCGCCTCTTTGGCTGTCTTCAAAAGGAACCTTGATTGGATGGGAGATGGGAAATTCACCCCAGGGATCATGTCACTCGCTGTGCTAGACAGGGGTCAAGGGAAGTAGATACTGTGGGAAGAAATAGCCAGGGAATTTTTGTGGCTAGGCTTGTATAGGCCCTAGGGCCAATAGCCTAGTAGCAACCTACGAATCCCTGCTCTCACACTCAAAACAGTAACTCGCCCACCACTGCTCATGCACATAGTACCACTATTCATACACAAAGTATGCATCCAGCACATTAACATGCGTGGAAGTTCTCTCAAAAAAACTTACTGAAACGCAAGAGCCCCCCAAAACAAAAAGACTGCTTCAACTAACACAGTTCCCACAACACCCAAAACACACAGCATCACCAGTGTCTCGCCTACCAAGCCCTTAAGGCCTAACACTGATTAATCAAATTTTCTTATTGTAGATTCCATAGTAAGACACAATGGATGTCTGACTCACCAGGTTAGATGAGAGAGAAATTCAGTCAGCTGCCTATCTGGTGCCAGGATTTGTCAGCTCACACATACACTTGTGTCTCTGCAATAAATACCATTATGACTCTTCATAGCTCATGTTGGAGCAAACAACCTAAGACATACCTCACTGTACTATATGAGGAGAGACATGCATGAGCTCTACAAGTAATGTGTCTCAGGCAGGTATGTCTTTAGTCAGCCAACACACGGAAACGAGGAACCACAATTCAAAAATCAGAGTACTGGAATAAAAATGCAGGACCAGCTCTTATTCTAATCAAGTTTATTGCCAGATTAAGTGCTTTCGTCAGGTTATAACTTAGACTTTTTCAGTATCCATGTTATCCAACAAAACACATTTAGCTTAAGTAGGGATCCAGTTGAAGTTACATGACCACATATTCATTAAAATGTTCCATTAGTCGAATTCAGCACTGTTCTGTTTTTTTAAAAAAAAAAAAAAAGTCATTTCTAAAATGTTATTACACCAACTTATTAAATAAAAAACTTTTAAGTACATCAGTTTACACACAGTGACAGACCTTCTAGGTCCAACAACGACGACAAAGCTTCTCCTAAGCCCGTCGCCAGTACTCAGTGAGGCACTTTCGCAGCCTCTGATACCCGCTACTTTTGAGTCGCAGGCCTCTACCGAGACCCATGTGGAGTCCGGTATGCCGTGAGATTCTCAGAGTATTGAACCCGCGGATGTCTCTCCCTCTGATCGGTCCGAAGTCACTGAGCAGACACTGGCTTCTGAGGGTGTTTTCAGGTCTCAACATTTCTATATAAAACCGCCAGTTTCAAAAACAAATTCTAAGTCTAAAAAACTGAAGCATGAGCCACGTGCTCAGGCCCCTATGCCTAAAAAACGGATGATCAAAATGGCTGAGGACTTTATTACCTTGATCAGGGTTTCCTAACCCCCCCCCCCCCCCTGCTAAGAGGCCTAGGCAAGACACTGATTATGAATCTTCAGATCAGGTTTCTATTTCTTCTGATAGGAATTTTCTATACCACCCTATGAGGATTCAGGTGCAGAAGAATCCATCCCATCTGCATCTCCTCCTGAGGATTATTCTTTTGGAGAAACCTTGCATACTTTAAGGGAACATTTTCATTGGGAGATTCAGGATTTCTCTGAATCAAAGAAAAGAGGCTTAGGGATTTCCTTCTTCCTCAGCATAGGCCTTTAGCTATACCTCCTGTATTACATTGTTGATGATGTGGTTTCGGAGTCGAGCATGGCTCCTAGTAAGCCAGACAGATATGACAGGGTTCCTGACTCCCACAAATTTTTATTCAAAATTCCTGCTGCTGATCCTGAAACTATCTCAGTGTCCCAAAGGTGTAAAGGCCTGTACAGCCAAAAATCCTGCCCCCTCTGATAGAGATTCCAGGACGCTGGATAGATGGGGAAAGAAGGTTTATACGTCTGCAACCTTGGCAGTTAGGGCCTTAAACTGCCAGTTTCATATCCTTAAATGTCAACAGCATGTTATGTGCCTATTGAAACAGAAAATTGTTAATTTCTGATTGTGTGGAAAATAAAGAATTACAGGAATTATTGCTTGCAGCAGAACAGGTTGGAAAGCATACTTTGCAATGTGGTTTTGATTCTTTGGAGGCCTCTTGTAGGGCCACAGTTACTGGATCTGTGATGAGAAGGCATGCCTGGCTCAAGGAGCAAAATTTGCCTGATCATGTTAAAGCTAAATTGTTGGATGCCCCTTTACAGCGTGATACTCTGGTAATAAGGCAGAAGAGGTTTTAAAGAAAATGTAAAACAAAACTCATTCTATGCAAACTGTAAAAGATTTCTTAAAAGTGCAGCCACCTAGATTCAGTAGGCACTGGCCTACTAAAAACTGGTCCTTTCCTGTGTCCAGCAGAGCCTCCCAAGGCAAATCCAGGTGCTTAAAAGGCTTTAGATACCAATCACAGGGTTCTTAGAGGTCAAAGCAATGGGGTGCCTCCACCTCCAAATTTGGAGGAAACTAAGCACAACCCTACAGTAAGCAGTCTCAGTGACTTCCCTCTACCTTCACCAAGCACTTATCTTTTGGCAGCCCCCTTGGGTGGAAAATTAGCACTTCATGCTCAAAATTGGCAGTTAATTACCCAGAACAAGTGGGTTTTAAACATAGTATCCCAGGGGTACAAATTTCATTTCCATACTTTGCCAATTCCAAATTGTATTGTTGGCCAGATCTGCCTCAAAATCTATGGGCAGAGGCTCAGAAACAAGTTACGTCCGTCATGGATATGGGGGCTATTCAACCAGTACCAGAACAGGAAAAAGGACAAGGTTTTTATTCAAGACTGTTGCTGGTAACCAGAAAAGACCATGCCTGGTGTCCTATACTGGACTTATTTGAACACGTTCCTGGACATTCCAAAATTCAAAATGTTGACTTTGCAACAGCTACTACCCATGCTGGGCAAGAACGCTTGGTTAGTGACTCTAGACTTAAGAGGCATACCTGCATATCCCAATAAGGGAATCGTGCAGAAGATACCTCCACTTCAAGGCAGGTTTTATGCATTACCAATTCTCTTCACTGCCCTTTGGCTCATCTACTGCGCCCTGGGTCTTTACAAAGTGCCTGGCACCAGTAATTGCATTTTGCAGACAGAAGCATACAAATCTATCCTTACTTGGACAACTGTCGCATTCAAGCAGAAAACAAGGACCTTCTTCAACATCTGGTGTTTGTAAAAAGGCTTCTAACATGCCTAGGGTACACAATAAAAAAAAAAAAATCACAACCGGTACCCTCTCAAAATATTACATTCCTAGGTGCAAGCTTGAATACAACTGCCCAGATGGCTTACCTTTCGCCAGACAAACAAAGGCAATTGACTATTTACTTCAAACAGATGGCAACAAAAACCCAGTTATCTGCAAGACAAATTCTGCAGGCTTTGGGGTTTATGGCATCCTGCAACCTACTAATTCCATATGCAAGATTGCATATGAGGAAACTTCAATGGTACCTAAAGAACTTAGAGTCAACATTGTCACAGTCTGGAAACAATGGTTCCACTCATTCCCTGCCTACAACAGGAGTTTCTTTGGTGGGCAGAGACAGGTCACCAAAACAAGGGACTGTTATTCACTCTACCTCCTGCCACCCAAACCCTAACTACAGAGATTATGCTTGGAGGGCCCACCTGGCGGGGGAGATGCATTCAGGGTATATAGAACCCAAATCAAATCCATCTACATATCAACCAAAAAGAGATGCTAGCTGTTCAGAATGCCCTGACAGCCTTCAAGGATTTACTTCATCCAGGACAACTATTGATAAAGACGGACAACACCACGGTTATGTGGTACATAAACAAGCAGGGGGGTACACATTCCTACCCCCTTTGCAGAATAGCCATGTCATTGTGGAACACAGCCTTGACTTACCAAGTACATCTTCAAGCTCAGTTCCTGCCAGGAAAGCAAAATACTCTGGCAGATGACCTAAGCAGAAATCTTATGGACCCTCACGAGTGGAAACTGAATCCACAAGTCTTCAGCATGGTAACACAGAAATAGTGGAGCCGAGACCTAGATCTATTTGCCTCTCCCCAAAATTGTCAACTGGACAAATTCTGCACAAGGACTTATCACAGGCAAGCATGGAAAGTGGATGCCCTATCCTTCAGTTGGAGAAACCTATCAGTCTACGCCTTTCCTCCTCTGCCTCTTCTTCCCAGGGTTTTACTAAAGGCCAGACAGGAAAAAACAAAAATTATCCTAATTGCTCCGGACTGGCCTCGCTAGCACTAGTACCCAATTTTAAGGAATATGTCGCAACTCCCTCCTTGGTTCTTGCCTCAAATACCTCATCTACTGTCTCAGCAGAACAATCACATTCTGCACATTCGGCTCCAAACTGTGAACCTGACAGCATGGCTAATCATATAGTTATTCAAACAACACCTCCCCGTAAATCTGTTATGGATGTCATTTTGGAAGCCAGAAGGCCTAGTACTAGAAAATCTTATACTGATAAATGGATGAGATTCTGTGCTTAGAACCAGACACAAGGAACTGACTCAGCAAAACCAAATATCCCTCAGATTTTACAATACTTGACTGAGATGCTTGACAAGGGCCTATCCTTCTCCAGTAAAAATCCATGCCTGTGCCATTCTGGCTCATTACAACACGGAGCCTCCTATCTTCTCTCATCCTCTGCTAAAGCAGCATCTTAGAGGGGCCAAAAATTTAAGGCCTCCCAGAAGATCACCAACTCCTGCATGGGACCTCAATTTTGTGCTGGAAAAACTCACCCTGCCTCCACTTTTGAACCAGCAGCTACTGCTGATATAAAGTTTTTATCTTGGAAAACCACTTTCCTTTTGGCAATCACTTCAGCAAGAAGGGTTTCAGAACTACAGGCTTTCATGGCTGTGGAGCCTTTTATTACATTTCACTCAGGACCAATCCTTTTATGCCTATGGTGGTATCCAGTGTGGCTCTTAACCAAACTATTCACCTGCCAACATTTTATCCAAATCCGCAGAACAAGGGGGAATGGATTCTGCATTCATTGGATGTACACAGACAACTAAGATT